>NW_025335684.1:14154673-14265414 GCF_004798865.1 Varanus komodoensis
TTTTGTATGCAGCTGTAGAAGGCTTCCTTGTTATTTTTAGCTTGCCTCGCTAGTCTCAGGTCATAAGTTGCTTGTGTTAGTCTTCCTGACTCCACCCCTGCAAGTTTTTGTGTTTTGTTTATACTCTTCTTGAGGCACCAATTCTGGTTCAACCCTGCAGGACAAATAGTTTTTGAACTTCCTCTAAGAAGCCCTTCTCTGCCAACCCATCATCAGCCCTAGGTTAAAACCACACAGAAGCAAACAGCAACATGTACAAGAGACAAGGTTGGATCTGCTTGTGGAAGAAATACTGGGGTGGAGTGGACTCTGGTGGGCAGGAGAGCCTGGAGGAATGTTGTCCATGGGGTTGTGAAGGGTTGGACATGTCTTGGCAACTAAACAAAAAGCAGAAATGCCACTGTATGTCACTGCAAGGCTTTGTGTAATACGCAGCCCAACCTTCTTTTGCTAGTGGTAAAGCACGGAGCTTGACGGAAGACGAGGACTTGGCTGTACTTTCCTTAGAAAATGTTTCTGCAAGCTGCCTGTCAGAAGACTGGTTCTTGTGTCATTTTTGTTTTCAGAAGCTTGTTTGTTATTACTATTATTATTTTATGGCTCTCTGGGGAACTTCTAAACAAATCATTTCAAGAAATTGAAATGAAATACAGAAATGCACATATACCCAGCTTGATCTTGCTTTCTGCAAAAATGAGCTCCATATTACAGGGCAGGAATGAATGACAGTCTGATTGTGCTCTGATGTCGTAGGCCGCAAAAGGCGCATTGCTAAGGAGAAACTTGTGGGAAGGGATTGGCTGTTCCAGAATCAGAAATCCTCTGGGCCACCATCGGGCCAGTTTATCATCCACTGCCAAGGCGCTAAACTCCTCCAGCTTCTCCATAAGGACTCCCCATGAAGGAGGAACCAGCCTCTCCCATTTCCACACTGCCAAAACAGTTCATGTGGTTGGGAAGTTCTTCCTAATATTTGGTAGAAATCCCTTTGTAATTTGAATCCGCTGGTTTGGGTCATGCACTCTGCAGCAACAGAAGATAAATTTACTTTATCATCTGTGCAACAACCCTTCACTATCTGAAGAGGGCTTTATGCTTGGAGGGACTTTTCTGTTCTTCCCTCTCCACTCCTGCATGAAGCTGAAGGTCCTTGGAGTCCATGGAAGGACAGATATGCCTGTAAGTCTGGATGGGAAGGCCATCCTTCAAAAAACTCCTATCAGAGGTACAAGAAATCTCACCAGGCGAGAAAGCAGTTACCTGTAATGACACAAGCCAGCACTTTTCAAATGGCAAGTGGCTCGGCTGCTAAGCTTTCAGGGCAACCAGTTCATGATGAGCACTGATCATCAGCCTGTTCTGTTGGGCACGTGTCCATCCAAGCGCTGCAGCATGAGCGCATCTTCCCACACAGTATCAGCAGCACTGCAGCCTCCTGCAAAGGGATTCGCAGTCATCTCTACGGGACTGCCTTTGTAAAAGTTAAATTTAACATTGATCATTAGCAGTCACGTCTTAGGGCTTGCTGCATCAGCCAATACTTGCAGAGATCGGGGTGATTTACCCGATGTGATGGAAAAACGTGATGCTGTGAAGGTGTTGTGGGGAAGTTAGGCCCAGCCGACACAATGCTTCTCCCTATTCTGGGATGTACGACTTGGGTTGCAGGCTGCAGATGGCATAACTGGATCACAACACTTCCCCCAAAACCTTCCAATTAAACCCCCCTCCAAAAACAAAAACAAACCTTGCACATCTGAATTCAAGTTTTTCTCAATAGCGGGTTAGTTTCCCAGGTGTGCCAAGCTTTTTACCAGAGTGCTCGTTCAGTCATTTGATTCCCCACCACTTATGAGAAGTGGAATAATCCAGAAAGGGTTTTATCATTTGGTCCGTTATTCCCAGAATTACCGAATTGGACATGGCACCAGCATAACTCTGAGCTGCAGGGTGCTGCTCAAGCATCCATGCCAGACGGTCCTCCGGCCTCGCTTGCACGGAGGCTGTGAAGAAACCCACCCGCCCCCCACCAGTCCTCCTGCAGCACCTGGCCTCCTCCTGTGGCGCCAAGTGCCAAGATTCAGGGCCTAGCCAGCACCGACCCCAGGCACTGGGCTCCCCCGGCAAGGAAAGCACACTTGCAGCCAGTGGCATGCATGGCAGGGCAGAGAAAGGGCTATTTCCAGAGGCCTTAAAGGGCCACTGCCCTCCGGAGTCAATAAGGGGTTGGGAGGATTTCCCCTGTCCCGTCCCACCCGGCCTCGGCCGAACGTGACTGAGAGCCACGGTAAGTGGTGGGAGCGGCGGGGAGGACCAGCCCCAGATGCGAGCAGAGGCGTGGACTTGCCTTCAGCGTGTGCCCAATAGGCAGCTGCGCCCCAGCATGCTCTTCCTCCAGCCGAGGGGCAGCTTCCTCCTTCTCCTGTGTAGCTGTGGATGCAGCAGGATGAGCTCACCCGCGTCAAGAATCCCATCTGGGGTTGCTGGAGAAAGTGGACTGAGCAGCTCAGAGATCTCTGTTTGCCCCATGGGCCCAAGGTTCTCCAGCCCTCGCGAAGACCATATAGGGACAGGTGCCTGGCCATATAAAGGCAATCTGGCATGTTAAATTTAGGGCAGGGGCCATAGGTTCCCGTACATGAGATATTCCCCTGTAGTTCCAGCATGGAGGTCTGGAAAACCCATGGAAGCCTCTTTGCAAAACCAGGCTGGGGTTCGTCTTGCCCAGCGTTCTCTCTACATAGTACCAGCTGCCTGTGCAAAACCAACACTTGCGACATGAGAAAATAAGGAACTTCCAGCCCATGTTCCCCATCAACCCTACAATACTCAAGCTAGCATATAGCTATTAGGACTAGTAGTATTTAAAGATACTCCATAGTTTAACTATGTGCTGTGTGAAGAATTCCTTTCTTCGATCTGCTGCGACTTTCCTACCAGGCGGCACCAGGCAGAACCTGACTCCAGGGTCCAGCACTACGAGAGAGGGCGAAATGTATCTCTGTCCACTTCATGCACACCATAAATGATTTTGTATTCTTCTATTATTTTCCCTTTTTTCCTAAGTGGAATAATCCCAGATATGGTAAGTTTTCCTTATCAGAGTGTTGCTCCAGACCCTGGATCATTCAGATGGCCCTTTTCTACACCTTTTCCAACTCCATATTTTTTTAAAGTGCAGGAACCAGAACTGTACACTGGACTCCAGGTGTGGTCACACCATAGAGTTGCATGTGGATAATATGCTACTGATGCTTATTTTCAGTGGCTTTCTTAATTACGCCTAGCTTGGAGTTTGCCTTCCTTCACAGCAGCTGTGCACTGAATGGACATTTCCATTGGGGTGTCCTGAGAACTCTTTCCTGGTCATTCTTGATGAGTTCAGATCCTACTACTTTATATGTGAAACTGGAATTTCTTGCACCAATGAGCTTTGCTTTATACTTGCTACGTTGAACTGCTTTAGAAGATGGAAGGAAGGGAAACTTGACGCATTCTGTTGTGAACAGCTTGCTGTCACTCCCAGAAGACATGCGGAGCTTGCCAAAGTCCCTAATGAATGCTTCAGTTGATAAATAAAATAAAATAAAATAAAATAAATGACTTCATCTCAGAGAGCAGGGTTTGCTCCACTTCTCTTCTGCTCTAACCTGTAGCACCTACCACCCCCTGCCCCCTCCCCAAAATAAGGCTTGAGGGGAAGGCAGGGATGTCCGCTAAGGAAACACATTCCAGCTGCAGATTTGCAAAAAGTGTTTTCAAATTAAGATCATGCTTGATATTGGCATGGAACGAACGTTGCTTTTCCAAGGAGATCCCATATTGTTGGTTACAAGCTTGCAGACATTTAAGATTCCTGTGGGATGGAAAGGCAACAAGATGAACATTTGCAAGGGTAATATTACCCTTGCATCACTGAGTGGCAACTTCACGACAAACTGGCGTAAACGCTGCAATGAGTCACCATGGTGAATCACTTCCTGGACCTTGAGAAATATTTGCAGAGCTGCCTGGAGACAACTTGATGTGTTAATAAATGTCCCCAATGCCCATGAGCCTGGAAGAGTCCAGTCAGCCACGGAGCATCTCACGGACACTGAAGAGCTTTCTGCCGGGAGCTAGGCCACGAGGGGCTCGCCGGCATCTCCGTGGATCAGCCGGCCTGACCGAAGAGACACACAACTAGGCAGGAAGAGATGGGGAGCCACCGGGCCCGGACAACAGCAACGAGAGAGGCCAAAGGTGGCCCAGGAGTGCTCAGGAGGGAGGGGAGTCACGCGGACCCCCTGCAGAGCCTGTGTGGCGTTAGGAGTACAGGACTGGGACTCAGGTGATAGATGGTGGTTCTAGTCCCCACTCAGCCGTGGAGCCGCTAGAGTGGCTTTGGGCCAGTCGCAGGCTCTCAGTCCCACCTACCTCGCAGGGGTGTTGTGGTGAGCACAAGATGGAGAACTGCAGGAGGAGAATGATGTAAGCTGCTCTGAGTTCTTCAAAAGAGAAAAGGGCAGGGTAGAAATCGAACAAAGGAAGAAAGAAAGAAATGTGACGGGGTGGGGCAGGCACAACAGCAGCACCCTTGAACCCTGAGCCAGGGCAAAGATGAGAAGTCGCGGACCTGGCCTGCCAGAGGACGTGCCCACGAGCAGCTGGGTGCCCACAGCTGAACCCAATGAACTTGCAAAGGCCCTTGAGGAAGAGGAGCTGTCTTGCCCCGAGGCCCCGAGCCCAAGACTCATACATGCTTGGGGCATGAGGTGCTGCAGGGAGAACCGGGAGCCTTTGGTCTTGGTGTGCGGCTTGGCAACGGACTGCTCTTGGCCTCTGGAGTGCTGCCCCCACTGAACTGACCACGCAGTTGCGTGCAGTTGCAGCCTGATTGCAAATCTGTTCATGCCCCAGGCAAGAGGTCTCTCTCCCATCAGCCTGCTGGACAGGGCAGGAGGAGAGCAGGCGCGGGGGAGAAAAGGCTGGGGGTCGGCAAAAGAGAGAGAGCTGCCCCAGCCATATTTGGCACTGATCCTGCCCGTGGTTAGCCTGTGGCCCAGTGCAGGATACCCCCGAAGGAAAGCAGTCGTTGACAGAGGGGACCACCTCCGTTTTGCTTGTCTATTATAAAAGTGGAAATGGGACATGGAGAATGGCTAAACAGCGTCAAGGCCCCAGGAAGGGCTTTGGCGTCCCTGTGAAGTGTCATTTGCACTGGAAACGGTCCTCTTGTTCACCTCTTGCTCTTCTCTTGGCTTCAGGGATGGTTCCAGGTTTGGGGGGCCCATGGGCAAGATCTCCTCCTCCTCCTCGCCACGGCTCGCTCGCTTGCCTCTCCCACTGGGGAGAGGGAAAGAAAGAGAAAGTGAGGGGGGCAGGGTATGTGGGGATGCCAGCTCCTCCTTGCTCACTCGTGGGCCGTGAGGGCAAGGGGGAAGCTGCGGGGGCTTCCAGGCTGGCTGGCTCCTTGCCGAGTGCGCTTCAGCAGGTGTGCAGCGGTGCCCGTCCCTGCCTGGCTTGTGGCTGTGCTGAGCACAGACTGCTTGGGTGGCAAACCCTCTCTGGGTGCAGGTGGGAATCGCACTGCCTTGGCCCAGCAGGTGAGGCCAACACAACTAAGGTCCCCTGGAAAATTGTTGAGAACAGAAGTCGACACGTGACACCGAGGAGCTCTTTGTACCACCGCAGGTGACTGATCCGTGGTGAGAAGGCTGGACAACGCGCCAAGGCGAGATCCTGAAGTCAGCAGCTCCTCTTTGAATCACTCTCTGCAAAGCAAGCACAGATGCAAAGAAATCAGAACCAGCGAAGGAACTGTGTGGAAATGTTAGGACCCAGCCATTCTGAGCCTTTTCTGCAGACAGCTCCAGCCAGAGGGTCAAGTAGTGCTAAACTGTGCTATTATTTATTTATGATTAAGTTTTGTATCTCAGCAGGCTAATTTATTTATGGCCTCCAAAATGTACTAGGGTATTCGTGAACAGCATATTTCATAACTGATCACTTCAATTTCCGTTTTTTTAAAAACATCATCGTCATACAAGAAGACAAAAGGAAGCGGGACCCTCCAGTCCCTGCTCCCTTGCAGCCGTCCCAGAAACATTGCAGGTTCAGGGGGGAGAAAAAGGACGTGTTCTGGTAGGGAGGGAGAGGCCAGGATCCGCCACGTCCCGCGGCCAGTCCAGCCCTGGTCCTGTCCCCAGCAGTGTGACCCCTCTAGACAGGCTTAGAAAGCAAAAGAACTTCCAGGAGGTTGGAGAGGCAGCCAGGGCCTCCTCACTCTCCTGATCCGCCAGCATATTTGCAGCACACACCTGCCTCCTAATCATGTTTTAAAGGATCCACCGGCCTCTAGGAGATGAGCCTGCTAGATCTTCAAAAGGAAAGGACCCATGCAGACTGCCCTAGCTTCAGATGCTTTCCAGACAATTCATCCCCAGAAAGGCATGCCTACGACAGGACTGAAATAAAAGCAGATTTTAGACAGCCCACTAACGCTTTGCTGAGCACGTAGCCAGCGGGGAGCCGTGGCACATCCAGGCTCTGCAAGCCGCCAGGCCTGAAGCAGTGCCAAGCCATGTGCAAAGTTACAAGTGTGCGTGTCACTGACGAGCCCCTTCCCCGGAATGCAGACGGCACCTGCTGTGGTTCGGTTCGGCGTTCTGCGTTCCTCCACTGCCGCCACTGCCGGCTCCCCTCCTGGCTCAAATAGCGGTCCTTTCCCAGGAGGCGGGCGGCAGGGGAGAGGCTGTGCTTGCCACTCCTTTATCCTGCACCCCTGCTACTACGGCCTGCGCCTCCCTGCACTCTTAAACGGGCATGGGTGCAGTTCCCATTACATCTAGTTTGGCGCACAGCTTTTTCCAAGAAAGGATTCCAGGTGAAGGGAGGGAAAAGGCTGTGGACTCCGTTGTCTGTATCGTGTCTGTGGGAAAGCCCCATCCAGAGAAAGCCGGTATCTTCCCCTTCCCCTGCGTGAAGAGCAAACCTGCCATGTTTCTTCCACGCTTGAAATGGTCAAAGCAGAACAGCATTCCGTAATGCACATTAATCAATCATCCAGGGCCATGACAAGACAGGAAAATTTGACGTCTTCTGTTTGGAACAGCTTGCTGCCACTCTTTCTCTCAAACGCAGTCAGCTTGCCAAAATACCTAATGGCATGCTCGGGATGCTATTTAAAAATAAAGCAGGACACTTTCCATCTCTTCTCTTTTGCCCTAACTTGCATGTCCTACTGCAAAGTCATGGCAGCAGAATGAAAGCATGGGGCCCTTAAAAAGGATATTCTGTTTCTTTTTGCATAATTGCCTCGTGTGAACTACCTTTGGTGGTGCAGACAAGGGTCATGGGAGGCTTTGAGGGTGCGGTGTCCTGTGTTGGGAAATTTCAGATTAAATCCTGGTAGAAAAATGCCGCTTATGTGTGCCTTTGGGTGACAGAATCCAGCCTGCAGCCCTTTCTCAGAAGGCACCAGCTTCCCAAGCCTGGTCACTGTCTAGCGTGGCTGCTCCCGTGAGGAGGTGGCATCCTTAGCTGGACTGAGGAGCTGCTGGAGGCGCACGCTATTTTCAGCTGCAGAAAAACTGAGACAATGGTGCCCATTTGCTTCTGAAGGGACCCACCTAAGCATCTAGTCCATGGGTCCTCAAACTACAGCCCGTGACCAGATCTGGCCTGCCATGCCCGTTCATCTGGCCTGCCTCAGAGGTTCTGAACTCCCCTCACCTGTGCCTGCTGCCACCACCTCACCACATACGCGGCGAGGCGGCGGTTTGCTCGCTCGCAGATTGTTTTGGACTCACTTGGAGATCTCTGAGCGAGTGAGCGAGCCACTGCCTTGCTGTGCACGCACCTGCGGCCACCGCACTGGCCCACACCCGTGGGCACCCCCGCCTCACTGGCCTGCGCCCGCTGCCTTTCAACTGCCCCCGTTGAAAAAGTTTGAGGACCCCTGATCTAGTCCCACAGAGGCAAGCCCCTCCTGCATGTGGGTGTCAAGCCAGATTTCCTGAATGGTTCCTCCATCAGACACTTCTGCATGTTTAAACAGACAGACCCAGCTGACTTGGACTGTCCAGAATTTTCTAGATTGACCTATCGATGCAGCAATCAGGAATGCTTTCCGCACTATTGTTCCCAGTGTTTCTGATTGGTTTAGAACCTTACGCCATGCCTAAAGACATCAGGATGCTCTTGTACTACGATTATCTGGAAACTTAACACTCTGTATTGGTGTACGTGACTTGGTGTTGTTGATAGTTGCGAAGTTGCATCTGACCCATCATGACCCCATGGACAACATTCCTCCAGGCCTTCCTGCCCTCCATCATCCCCCGGGGACCACTCAAGCTCACACCGACTGCTTCAGTGACTCCATCTGGCCACCTCATTCTCTGCCGCCCCCTTCTTCTTTTGCCATCTATTGTTCCCAGCATCAGGCTCTTTTCCAGTGAGTCCTTCCTTCTTATTAGGTGGCCAAAGTACGTAACTAGCAGGTTATAAAAGTGTCTGTACATGGACTGTGATTTTGTAGTTGCCTTTGCCTCTACCCGTAATGTTTTATTGTGAGTGACTGCAGGTACTGGGGCACCGGTCAATAAAGCAGCAGAGATTCAAACGTTTGATCTTTCCCATGGACCCAAGTGTTTAATTCCTCGCAAATTGAAAAACAAGATTCTGTCACCTGCATGCTGCTTTTTTCTTGGTCAGCATCTGCTTTGTTGAACGAAGACCGAGGAAGGCCAGCAGGAAGAAAATTCAGAAGCTCTGGTACGTCCAGCATGGCTCAGGTGTGGTCCTCCAGATGTACAGGCCTACAGCTCCTTCAGTCCTAGCCAACAGGAAGCCTGTTGGGAAGGTGAAGGATGGTGGGAGTTGTAAACTAAAATGTATGGAAGGCCACCTGTTGCCCATGGCTCTGTGCCCACAAATTGCCCACTGAAATAATCTGGGATTCAGGTCAGATTGCAATGAACAATTGCGCCCAACATCCTCTGAGAAGCTGCAAACGGTTCTGTGAATCTGACGCTCAGGCTGTCGCTTGTGAGGAGCAGCATGAGTGTCTGGCGACGGCTGCCTCTTTCTCCGGCATCCTCTCTTTTGGCAGCCCAGCAGAAGCCACAACAGAATGTCCTGCTTTCAGACATGAGCACGAAGTGTGAAATCCAACTTTCCCCAGCGATGTACTCCTCCCGAGTCTGTCACAATGTCTTCTGAAGACCCCTCGGGTGGTCTGCAATAGATATCAGAATTGAATCCAACTGAGAAGAAAGGACATGGGGAAAGGAGCTGCAGAGAGGACCGTGCTGGACTTTTGGGGTTCAGCACCCCCCATCCACCTGGCACCTTTGCTCATGGTACCAGTTTCCCTACCCCACCTTCACTCCGCCTTTCCGTACAGTGGGGGAAGATCTGGCATGGCTTGACTGTTGGGATGGAAAAAGAGCTTTGCTGGTGTGAATGAAGTAAGCCATAGGCCAGAGCTTAAATACAGTCTCACTGCAGATAACGCGGTTAGAACTGCAATGCTGCAAAGCCAGCCCAGTCCTTTCAAGGCTGGCCCCAGGATTTTGCTGAATTCTTCGGGTATGTAGTGCTCAAAACTAAGCATAAAATAACCAGGAATGGAATTTTAATTGGTCCAATTCAGGGCATACTTCTTCAGAAGTAAATCCTACTGAGCTTACTCCCCTGTAAATGGCCAAACTGCTTACTAGCCAGTAAACATCACTGAACCATCAGTATTCTTAGCAGCAGCTGCACAGGGACTATTTCCTCGATGCCCTTCCTGGAGCCATGCTGTATCACAACACAGTGTCATTCCATGGGCAGTGTGTGTGTGTGTGTGTGCAACCACAATGGCCAGCAAGTAGCTAGCCGTTGCTGCGGCTATTTTCCCCAGTACGCCAGCCCCTGGGAATTACCATATTTCACCTTCTTTCTGCAGCTTCCCTTCCCCAAAGGGCTGCACGGAGAACCTGCGGCACGGTGCTACCCTGAGCCGGCACTCTCAGCATCCTGGCATCACGGCTTTGTCCAGATTGGCACCTCAATTCGTTGCATTTGCAGAGGGGGCTCCAGACTCCGCCACGAAGTTCCTCCTGACAGCACAGCCTCCCCACAAAGCAGAAGCTTGGCTCCCTGCCCACATGCGACTCAGCCGAGTTTAGCAGTAGATGCCCCTGGCTGGGCAACAGCTCGTGATGGTGGCAAGATGGGGATCAGAAGGGCCCATGAGATCTGGCAGGACACTCCACGCCTTTGACCCTCTCGGGCGTCAAGCAAGCAAAGGAGAAGCTTGCTCTGGTGTTTAGCGAGAAGGTGGTGTGACTTGTGGTAGAGGAATCAAAAGAGAAAGGGCGAGAGTGCAGGAGGGGACTTCCACAGTCCTCCTTCCAATATCCAGTTCTTCAATCTTCTGAGCTACTCGGAGGAAGGTCAGGAAGCACCACACATTCAGCCTGTTTGCTGGGGTGGGAAGCGGGTTGTAGAAAGAGGGCTATAATGCACCTCCCTGTTGTCTTTCTGCTGGCAACCAAAGATGCTTTTACTCAGGCAGGACCTTTCCTATAGAGACTGACTTGTGACTGAGGTGTTTCTAAACTGGTGATCCTGTTTATTTCTTTCACGGATGTGTTTCTAGACTCTTTCTTTTAATTTCATGGTTTAATTAAGACTGCAGTTTTTCATCTGGGGCTTGTTGCTAGCAACTTTGAATGCCATTGCTTCGCCAGAAAGTTGGGATGTGAATCCACATCTACATGTCAACTAAGGAGTGTGTCAGCTGAGTACAACCAGACACACCATCAGGCCCTTCTCAGCCTGGTGCCCTCCAGGTGCTGTGGCTACAGCTTCCAGCATTCCTGACCACTGGCCAGGCTGCTTGGGCCTGCCAGGACACCAAGGTGGGGAGGGCTGGTACACAGGATGGCAGACTATGAAGGGAAGGGATGGGATGGGATGGGATGGGATGGGATGGGATGGGATGGGATGGGATGGGAAGGGAAGGGAAGAAGCCTGGTCTAAAGAGAATTGTGCCAGTGGCAGGCTGAGGCAGAAGATGCTAAAAACGTCAAGACCTTAAAAGAAGAAAAACTGGACAGAGGCTGGGTGTCAGGCTGAACCCGATTCAACATAAAGCGGTGGCTCTGGTTGAAATTATCCTTGCGTATTCACCATTATTGGAGGTTGTGAGGATGCATTTATGTGTGATACTTGTAAATCATTTTATCACCAAAAGGGCTCTCAGTTCATAATGATAAAATAAGAATACATAGCTGCCAAGTTTTATTTTCCTACTGAGAAAGGTTTTCAAAGCTCCAAGATTCCCTGCTTGTCTCCTATGAAGTTCATCATATATTTAACAGTTGTGTGTTGCTTACCACTTCATTATACTTGGAAGGGACTTACATGCATGGAATCATAGAATAGCAAAGTTGAAAGGGGCCAAGAAGGCCATCAGAACCAACCCCCTGCTGTTGCAGGACACCAAGTTGCACCATCCCATTCAGATGGCTGTCCTGTTTTGCCTTGGAGGTCTCTAGTGTGGGAGAGCCCATGCCCTTGCCAGGCAGCTGGTTCCACTGTTGTGTTGCTCTGACAGTGAGGAAGCTTTTCCTGATATCTAGCTTGACCCCGGGTTGCTGCAGCTTGAACTGATTATTCCATTTCCTGCACTCTGGTATCAGCAAGAAGAGATCTTGACCTTCCTCTTTGTGACAGCCTTTGAGGTACTTATAGAAGGATCTCATGTCCCCACTCCATCTTCTCTTCTCAAGGCTGGACATGCCCAGTTCTCTCAGTCCCTCCTCATAGGCCAGTGTTTCCAAACCTGGATCATTCTTGTTGCCCTCCTCTGGACCCTTTCTAATTAATCTGCATTTTCCTTAAATCTTGGTGCCTAGAACTGGACACAGGATTCTAGATGAGGTCTGACTAGTGAGGAGTACAGGGGACGACTACTTCTGATTTGGAAGTAATACTTCCATGCATCCCAAAATAGCATTTGTCCTTTTGGCAGGTTCATTGCATTGCTGGCTCACCCTTAGCCTTTTGTCCACAATAACTCCAAGGTCTTTTTCTTTTTAGTTCTGTTGAGCCTCATATTCCCCATCTTGTATCAATGCATTTGGTTTCCATTTCCTTTTCCTAGGTGGAGGACTTGGCACTTGTTTTGTTAGTTCAAGACATTTGCTGCCTGTGGCAAATGACAAAATGGTATGACCCCCACTCCCAATTTAATATACAGAAGCCAGTTGGACTGGGAGTTGAAACTAGTTCAATGCCCTCACTGGAACTGAAGGATAATTTGGGAGGTTTGGGCAGTCCGTGTGACAGTCCATCTCCAGCCTCTTGCTACTGCTCTGTGAGCCCAAGAATCTGCCCCTTGAGACATCCACCTCACTCTGCCTCACAGAAGGGCCACCCTTGGCCCTGCAAACGGTCAGATCCATCCGGAAGTTGTGCTTTTCTGATGGAGTCAAAAGGCGAAGTCTTCCCTCATATCCTGCAGTGAGCTACAGGGGCTGATATAGGAAGAATTTTGGAATGACACTCACGTTTCAAATGTGTTGCACAAGAAAAGGGCAAGAAGTGCTCTGCAGAAGAGTGCATGCTTTATTCCTGGAAGAATAACTGGTTCCTGGTAGCGGGTTAGCTGAAGGAACTGCACTGCACTCTTCATATAACTCTTCGCTTTGAACCATGCCCAAAAACTAACTTTGTTGCTATGCCAATAAATGTCTGATGATTTCATCATTACTGGGTACTTGAAATGGCCCGTTACCAAATGCCATCCCTGTAGAGGCATCTTAAGTCTCACTCCATTATAATAAACATGGTCATAAATCTACTTAAGTAATAAAAAGTCTTATCCAGCTAGAAGAACAGAAACCCATTCTGCTCTATCGAACTAATTACAACTGTCCATATATTGATTCTTGTTTTCAGTTGCCTGATAAGAAATTATCCTTCAGCATTTAAAGTTCTGTTTCAACAGAAATCCCACCATCTGCTCTGGGCAGGCGCTCAGGTGAAGAAGCACAATGTGGACCAGGCAAGTGGACCAAGAGCAATTTCAGTGCCATGGGCAGCTCTGCAGGGGCCCATCCAGAACGGACACTGATTTCAGGACCACCGAGAGCGATCCTGGAGCTATTTCAGGACCACGGAGAGCGATCCTGGAGCTATTTCAGGACCACGGAGAGCAATCCTGGAGCTAGAATCCCCACAAGTCGCTTGAGAGAAATGGGCATGAATCTACAGCCGGCCCTTCAGATGCTGAGCTGGGAGCCCATGTGGCATAGTGGTTAACAGCAAGGACTGGAACTCGGGCGATCTGGATACTAGTCCCCGTCATGGAGCCAACTGGGTGACTTCAAGCCAGTCACAGATTCTCAGCCCAACCTAGATCCATCAGCTGCGTCCCTACCTGGAGAACGACTGCCTGGCAACAGTGACACACGCATTGGTCACTTCCCGATTAGACTTCTGTAACGCGCTCTACGTGGGGCTGCCCTTGAAGACGGTCCGGGTACTTCAATTGGTGCAAAACAGAGCTGCCAGGCTGCTGACGGGGACTGGGCATTGTTCTCATATAACCCCAGTCCTCCGTCAGCTCCACTGGCTCCCCACTGAAGTCCGGGCCCAATTCAAGGTTATCGCCTACAAAGCCCTCAACGGCTTGGGACCTGGTTATCTAAAGGAGCGCTTGCGTCCATATATGCCCTCCCACCCCTTGAGATGGGTGGCAGATGCCCTTCTCCGGGAACCCTCCGTGAAGGAAATTAGGAGGGTGAGTACTCGGAGGAGGGCTTTCTCTGCAGTGGCACCCCACCTGTGGAATGCGCTCCCCAGAGAGGTCTGCCTGGCGCCGTCGTTATTTGCTCTTCGGTGCCAGGCCAAGACCTTTTTATTTAAATGCTATTTTAATTGTTAAGGTTTATTTATTGATTTTAAACTGACCAGGCTGTTTCCACTATTTTATGTATTCTGTGTATTTTCTGTATTTATTTGTGGGATTTTAATGACTGTAAACTGCCCCGAGGCTTATGCGAAGAGGTGGCATATAAGCTGTCCAAATAAATAAATAAATAAGGTTGTTGTTATGGGAAGAAAGGAAAAAGGCGGGATGTAAATCTAATGATGCATAAAATCTGCCTGTGCACTCTTTTTCTGCAGGCACTGCCTTCTCCTGGGGAGGGTGCTTTGCCGCTCAGGATCCCCCTGGATGCCCCTGGAGTGCGAGGCCTGCTCTGCAGGGACAGGAGGTGGTGGCAGTCTGGGCGTGGGGGGAGCCCTCCAGTGGATGGGGCAAGAGATCGGAGGGAGCAAGGGCCAGGTCAGAAGGGCCAAGTGTGGGGGTCGCCATGGCTCACCACTCACATGGGAGTTCAGTGGGGAAAGAACATGGCAAGGCTGCCAGCAACGACTCGGCTTGAGTCCCAACCCTGGACAGGCTCAGGCAGCGGTTCAGGGAAAGCCGGAAGGCAGAGAAGGGTGCGGTGGCAGGGACGAGGGGGAAGCCCGGAGCAGCTGGAAGGGGTGGGGTGGGGTGGGGTGGGACGTTCGGGTGGGAGCAGGAAGCGTTGTGGGGAGGAAACGAGAGTGGAGAAAGGCGGGCAAGAGGCTGCAGGTCGGAGGTGAGTGACAGAGGGACAAGAGACGATGGACAACAGGGGGGTCAGACGCCGTCCCAAGAGGGGGCAGGCAAGCATGTTTGCCAGGCGGTTCGAGACCCCCGTGAAGCAGGTGGGGGCCCGTGCCAGAGAGAGGCTGCCTGCGTGGGGAAGAGGCGGAGGGGACCCCCTGGGGGCAGAAGACCTGTCCTGCCTGGCTGGGACCTAGAAGTGCGTCTGGGGAGCCCATAGGAGCCTGGTGGTGGCAGGGGAAATGGTGCTCACCGCCTTCACCAGCAGGCAGAGAGGAGGGGGAAGTGTGGGGCACGGAAGGCGGCCCTCTGAGGCAAGAGGAGTCGCACACAAGCATTGAGCTGTAACCCAAACACCGGATAAAGTCACTGAACCTGCTCTGGGAGTGTGTGTGATGACGGAGGTGATGTAGCAGGGGAGGTTGATGTTCTCCCCCCCCCCCCCCCCCCCCCGACCCCACAGCACCAGGGAACTGATGGCAAGGTCTTTGTGGAGTCACTGTTGCGGAAGGCTTTCGACTTTGATGGTTCCCAGTCCTGCGCTATGAGACTAAGGAAGCTGACTTTCCGTAAAATTAAAAGCTAGAATTTGCAAATCATTTGTGTGGATCTGGGTGCCTCTAGTCAGTCTGCTAAGTAGGAAGGGCCTGGAAGCAGCAAAGCAGATGTACTGCAAAGACAAGGTGGTGTCGTGGCTACGGTGCTGGACTGGATCCAGGAGATTGGGGTTCTAGTCCCCACTCAGCCATGCAACTTACACGGTGACTGGGCAGCCAGTGACCCTCCACCTCGCCAAACCGCCTCACAGTAGCTGGGGGATACAATAGAAAAGAGAATTATGTCAGCCGTGTTGGCTTCCCTGCAGGAAAATTGACAGGATGACAATATCATAAATAATAAAGTAAGCAAACAAATAATTTTTCTCTTTGCTAAAATAAAGTAAAGAAGATACCCAGCTTCCCAGCTCGCTTCTGCAAGCCAGAGACCTGTGGAAGAGAGGTCTCAATGTGGCCGGTCTGTGGCTTTTCCCCCTCCGTATCCATAGCCTCCTGATGTCACTGCTGCTGGGAAAACACTGTTTCTCTGACTCTGCTGGCTGCCAGCAAATCCCAGCTGGCACTGCAAAGGCTTTCTCCATTGCCTGGAAAGCACAAGGTTCTCCTGTGTGAGAATTACCTTGATTCTTCAAACCAGGGGCTGAAAGGGAGACTGGCTGGCTAATGCCGAGGGTGGAAATCAGGGCTGGCACGGAAGAGGTGCTAGTCACTGGCACGTGACTTGCTTTGCCATTCCTGGGCTAGCCGGCCTGGTGCTAGGGAGAGTAAGCTAACATCTGATGGCATGAGTTGTTGTTTGGGCAAAAAGCAGTAGGAAGAAATCCTGCTCATTGTGCTCAGACTCCTATTGACTTCCGTGGGATCTAAATGTTCCCAAGAGACACAGTGCGAGAGTATGCATGGATCCGATTAAAAGCCCATTTGCTGTTCGGCATCTACTCCAGTGGCTCGCCTGCTCTACTTTTTAAACTCATCTTCTTATTGCTGGTGATTTCCACAGGCAGGACTAGTCGGTCCTGCTGTTAGGCTAGGAGAGGCTGCAATGTAGGATAGTAAAGCATTTGCTTTACTTTTATATTTTTACCACTGCAATAGGTGCCCTTTGGATTTGCTGCTTCAGGCCCAAACTGACATGGGTCATCTGTCGATGCTAACAGAAAGAAAGAAAGAAAGAAAGAAAGAAAGAAAGAAAGAAAGAAAGAAACGTAGAGGTATTGACAAAGGAATAAAGAAGCGACCCGTTCTTTTGTTGGGGGACTGCTTGCATCCTGTGGTTTCTAGATTTTACTAGGGATGTCTGACAGATGTTTGTTGGGAATTTGGGAATTTGCCACGGCTCAGCTCCCCACTCTGCTTGGCCTGGAGTCCGAGTCCCCGGTCGTGCTCATCAGGAACTGAGCCCTGCGCGCCGTGGAAGCAGCGCCCCTCTCCTGTGCCAGCTGATGCCCAGGGAGGCTCATTGCGGGGGCTTGCCAGGAAAGAGTCCTGCCCTCGCACTGGTCAAGCAGCATCCCTCTTCTGCGCCACCTTCAGCTGCCGTTTGGGCAGCCGCACCTGACAGGAAAAGGGTTGCACAGCCAGGGTCCGCAGGAACCTTGCCTGCCCAGGGCTCAGCTTGGCTCGGTTCTCTTTGGAAGATGGGATGAGCACAAGCGGAAGCGCACAGGTGCTTGCGGGAGGGGTAGACTCCAATAGGATTCATCACCCTATGAATCTACCTTTTCACACGTGTAAATTCAGCACACAAAAGCCATCTTTCAAAACAAATGTTAATGGAAAAACCATTGCAATATGCAGTATAATAAATGCATCTATTTATTTGCACAATGTTCCCATGGTTTTCCTTCCACTGGAAACTCTGCTCTCAGAATAGTAAAGGGGTTCATCTGCTTGTGCCAGAGGCCGAAAATCAAAATGGCGCCTTGACCTTTCTGTCCTTCGGTGACACCCCCAGGCGGCACAGGGCCACTGAGTCTCACCCGCCGGTAGGACTGGTCCTGCCAGTAAAAGGCATGAGCAAAAGGATGAGCTGATAAGGCGGAATGGAAGAGTGAGAGCTGTTTTAACTCAATGGCTTCTCGCATACCAAAATTATTTTACTATCTTAAAATGGTCGTTGCTTGTCTTTTTGACTGAATTTTATTTATTTATCTAAAATTCCCATTTATTTACATTTTCCTCTTTGCACTGCCAGTTTTTGTATTGTATTTTCTGTGTTTCATATTTTATTGCTTTATTGGTTTTATATGGTTTGTTGTTGTTGTTTTAAATTGTTTTAGATGTAAGCCACCCGGAGACCCTCTGGGCTGTAGGGCAGCAGATAAGTGCGACTAATAAACAAACAAGCAAGCAAGCAAGCAAGCAAGCAAACAGTTGCCACATTGCTAAGGCAGCTGGCAGGAATCTGAGGAAGGAAGGGCTTTGACTGATTCTGCGAGTGACTATTTAGTTGCAGCTCCCACTGAACAGCATCAAAGAGGGATGTTTGGGTGAGGCATGTGGAGATCTGCTGACAGAAGGGCGAGGTTCCCTGGAGAGGGCTCTTGAGCTGCAAAGAGAACATGTGGTTAATGGCCCAATAGTCTGGTTGCAAGTACAGTGGGAGTTGCGTAGGAATTCAAAGGCAGAGGGAATTAACCTGTTCTGGACATGCCTGCTAGATTTGTTTCTGGCAATATAGGAACCATAAAGATTATCTTTTTGCTTAGATCAAAAATATGGAGTGGCATAGAAATGAAGTTATTAATAATTTTAAGGTGATGATGATGCTCAACCCATGGATGAAACGAGAAATAACAAGACCAAAACTTTCGGCAGGTCAGAGAACCAGGTGGCGCTGCAGCAGATTGCCCTGCCGAGGGACACAAAACGTGGCTCAGGCAACACTTGCGCTGGAACCTTCCCGCATAATTACAGCCTATTAGGCCCCAGCCTGCGCCCTACAAGCCAGGAGAAGAGGAATGGGGCAGGGAGAGAGGAAAAGAAGACGGCTGCCTAGCCACACACTGGAGGCGGGGAACAAACAAGCACCTGCTCAGGGGTTAGCTCTACAGCGCAAACGAAATTTCCCCCAAAAGTTACTCCTCCAGCAGAGGGAACACAGTGGGGTAGGCACACTCCCCCTCTCCCCAGAGGCTCGGCCACGGCAGCTTTCCTCAGCCCCGATGTACCGGGCCACTTCTCCCACCATCTGCCCAGTCGTGACTGTGCTGGCTGAGGCTGATGTGGACTGTGGGCTGGCACATCTGGAAGGTACCAGGGCAGACTAGGGCAGGGGCGGCTGCTCAGCGGCAGAGCTCATCCTGTGCTTGTAAGAGGCTCCTGGCTCGGCTCCCTGGATATGTCTGGGAAGAGCCCTGTCTGAAGGGGTGGAAAGTTGGCAGGAATAATACTGCATTAGGTGGCCCATCCAATGGTCCAGCTTGAGACCAGCAGCTTGCTCTGTGTCTTGTGGCCTGCAGGAGAAGCTGGTTTGCCTTCTATGCTATACAGCAACCTTCCCCAGACTGGTTCCCTCCAGATGTGCTGGACTGTAGCTCCTGCCATTCCCAAACAGAACAGGAATAACAGAAGCTGGAGTCCAACGTACCTGGAGAGCATCCATTTGAGGAAAGCTACTCCAGAAGGTTCTGAGTTGTTTTTCATCACCTCAGAATGCCATGTGGAGGCCTTGGATATTTCTCATAGCTTTTTCCTTCTCTGAAAAGTTAGCTTAGGTAAAACAGATGTGGATTTTTGCAATGCTGCTCAGGACTCTCTAGAAAAGGACCTGCAACTCCTTAGCAACTGACATATTGCTACTCTTTCCCTCAACTGTTGGAAGGAGAGAGAGAGGGGCAGCTACAGCTCACTATTGAGTGAAGAGTTCCATAAGATACTGTCCCCATGGAGGAACTTGCAGAGGTCAACATGGCAAATTTTCCATGAGAAGCCTATTAAGATGTTTTTAGGGCAGGTCATAGAAAATCTGCATGTCACTATTGCTGAGAAAGGCTGGAGAATTAAATCTAAGCAACCAAATCCAAAGAATTCTCCAGAAAGGCCCCAACAGAGAAAGCACAGGAGTATCTATTTGCTTTCCTCTCTGCTGCAACTGACTTTCTGGATATTTTTGGGCATTTTCCATCAGGTTTTGCCTCTGGCTGGTACGAATGTTGGCTATACAAAGATGTCAAAAGGACAGGAACAGTGGAACTCACTGCTGCCAGACAGGAATTCTAGGGCACCTTTGCAACAAGAGGCCCATTACTCCTGCCAAGCTTCGAGGAGGCTCCGGTGGCAGGGCCCAGGTGTCTTCCTTGCTGGACCCCTAGCAAGACCACCTCAAGAGAGTTTGCTGCCCGAGGCAACAGGCAGGACTGCTCCCTGGCGGTTTTCAGACATGTTGTTGTTGTCCAGCTGTTCAGTCATGTCTGACTATAAGCGGACCAAATCTGGCCACACTTTCCGACCCCAGGCACCTCTTCCAGCTGAACGAGGCTCTGGCCCACATCCTCGTTGGTGGAGCCCAACCACCTCACTCTTTGACAACCGGGTTTTCTCTCGCCACTGAGCATTCCAAGCATTATAACTTTTTCTAATGCGCTTGATCTCATAACATGGCCAAAATATATGAGTCTCCGCTTTGTTATCTGGCCGACCAGCAACGCGTCTGGTTTAATATGCGCCTGCTTGTTCGTCACCCCCAGTTGTTCTCAACCACACCTGAGGGCTGATTTTGGGGGACAGAGCAGATTGGCTGGCACATACAGCATGGTCTTCCAGGAGCTGAGGTCCCTGCTAGCCAGGTGACTTACAGACCCACCAAACCCGGTGCCAACGAGGTTCAGTCAGGCGGAGATTTGTTCAGTTTCCTTTATTCAGCTGAGCAAAGCCACCGGGTGTCCGCTCCCCACACGCAGGCAGGCAGCACACCCACATTCCTCTTCTTCCTCCCTTTTCCCACTTAATCTCGCCCCCGTTGTTCCCTCACCCAACCCCCTCTCAGGGTCTGCCTGACCCTTTCCCCAACCCCCTTGCGGGGCCTGCATGCCCACTGCAGGCCTGGCCTCGTGCAGGCGCTTCTCTACGTCCAATCCCCTCACGGGGGGGGGGGGGGGGGCGTGATTGCTGCGTGCCGGACCTGGCGTGGGGGGCCTTCTCCTTCACACTGCCTCTTTTTCTCTCTTTCTCACCATCCTTTTGCCTTCCCTTTTTCCTCTCCAAAGCAAGCAGTCTTACAAAAAGCAAATGGCGGATGTTGAGCTAATCAGGCTCCTTCACAGGAGCTGGGGCTCTTTGGAGGACTGGCCACGAACAGGCGCTTCTGCCCCCAGGGGCTCTCCCTCAGGCAGTCGCTTCCCTTGGCCCAGCTGCAGGGCCGGCACGGCCCGGAGGCAGCCTGCAGGCTGAAGCTCGAGGGGGAGAGCTGCGTGTATGTGCCAGAGGCCAGGCGTCCTCACACTTTTTCAACGGGGCCAGTTGAAAGGTGCCGGATGTGGGGAGCGCAGGCTGGTGAAGGGGAGGGGGTCGCGTGGGGCGAGGCAGCGCTTGCTCACGCAGAGATCGTTTTCTCCGAGCAAGTCCAAAACGATCTCCCCGTGAGCGAGTGGGCACGGTGCACACGTGCTGAGCCCAAAACCTCTACGGTGGATCTGGCCCACCGTGCCCATTTATCCGGCCGGCCTCAGAGGTTTTGGACTTGCTGCGCCTTCCGCCACTCACCTCGCCCCGTGCACACAGGGAAGCGGCAGCTTGGCCCCAGAGATCGGTTTGGACTCGCTAGGAGAAGATGGTCTTCAAGGGAGCAAGCCACTGCCTCCCCTGTGCGCCCGCCCGCCCGCCCGCCCCATCCTGCTTTGCCCCACCTGCACCACCCCCATGCCGACCCTCACGCACCTCCGGCACCTTTCAACTGGCCCCCTGCTGAAAAAGTCTGAGGACCCCTGCCGTAGACTATACACATCTTGAATTTCATGGCATTTCCCTTTCTTCGGACTCTGCACCCAACTCAAGCCAGCGCTTCATACAACTGATAGTCAGGGCAAGTTCTCGACTTAGAAGGTGCAATGAATTCGTTTGTCTTTTGAGGTCCTGAAGGTCATCTTCCTGGTTTTTGCATTCCACTCTGCAATTCCCTGCATGTGGGAATCACTCTCAATGGGACTTACCTTTAAGAAAACATTATAGGGGTAGAGCCTGTGGTACTCAGAAACTCACTTCCCAACTCCACCCTTTGAGTCATCTCAGCAGAATTATGGCCACAGTTTATAGGCCGTAAACAAAGGCCATTTGCACTTCCTCTGCCAGCGTCTCACATGAACCAGTTTGAGAACTGGTGCAGTTTGGGTGCTGCCTCCCCTCAGCTGCCCTTAGCATTCCAAAATTCTATTTTCCCAGAAAGTTGCATTTATTTGTATGTCTTTCCTTCATGTATTTATTCATCTCAGTTTTTAATCAAATGCTTGATGTCATCATCAATCGCATTCATACGAGAGGAGGGGAAGAGAAGCAAGAGAAAGAACAGTGCAGCGGCCACAGCTGATACGCTGTGGGTTTTATGACACACTGCAGGAAATGCGGCCATTCAGCTCTCTGGCGGGCAGGTCCTCAGCTGCAGATGATAAATGCTCATTGCAGCCGGGGGAGGCTTTGCAACGAGGGTTTTAAAAATGCTACAGAAATATCCTGAGCTGGAGATACTATGCTCCAGCTTGGACTCTGCGGAGGATGTTAAAAATATTAACAGCTTCCAGGAATTTTCCTGGGATGAAGCCTTGGCCATACACAGAAGCCTTGCTTATACCTCCCTTCTGGTACTAGCCAAAGGCCATGACAAATGCACCAAATGTCTGTGCATAGGCAACAAAAGGAAGTATTTCAAACAATAGAAATAGGTTAAAATAGAAAAATTAGAATTGCATTGCCAACAGCTTCCTCCAGCAGAAGGTAGAGGAAGGAAGAAGAGGATCAGCTAACAGGGATGACCTAGTGAGGATGGACCCAATGACCCTCTTGGGCCTTTCCAACTCTACTAGTTTATGGTTTTACCACAAACAGAAACTCATCTTTAGCTTAACTCTGACTCGCCAATGCCATTTATAGCAATCTTGTCTTAATTCTCTCTTCCTGATCTTTTTTGCTGCCAAAGCAAATGAAGCAACTTTATGTGGCACGTAATTACTAACATCACTAAAAAGAAAAAAAAAATACTATTTCTGTGAAGGCTGTCCTGTATCCATATGATAGCAGGGGTTTCAAGTATGTCTCTCTGGGTCAGTATACAGAGGACAGATTAACATGTGATGAACAGTGTCTTCTACCTGACATTAATTGCAACTGCATACTCTGTATTCAAAAGGCACCTTGTTTTATCACCCATCCAAAACTTTGGTTGGCACAACTTGAAATTGCAACTCAGGAAAGGTATTTCTTAAGAGGGTGTTTTGTATCTAGATAGCTACCTTTATTATGGTTTGTTTCCAGAAGAAAACCACTCATAGCATTTAGCATTCTTAATTAATTGCAAGTCCTTTCTAGAGTCTATGCAAAATAACCAATCTCTTAATTATCCAGAGTAAAGATGGTATTCAAATCAGAAATATAGTAGCTATATATACCAAATTAAGGAGCATTAGCTTCCAGGAACGGCTTTCGTTCTGGAGCACTGACTTCCAGATATGGTTTTCATGTCCCTCCAAGGAACGCAAGGTGGCTTAAATAATGTTCCTTTCAGTCTTATCCTCACAGCAAGAACCCCATGAGGCAGGTTATGCTGGGAGTCTGCGACTGGCCCAAGTGAGCTCCATGGGCTGAGCGCGGACTAGACCCACGATATATCACCTGAGTTCTAGTCCCACACTTCTAACCACTACACCACGCTGGCTCTCTACTGAAAAACAGAGTTTAATTTCCTTGATTGGGATCCAAAGTTAAAACTTTAGGGATAGGTGCCATCTTATGCTAGTAATTGCACCAGTATACCTGCAGCAGAACACTCTACCTACAATATATGTTTGCTTCCCTGCTCTTTGCTCTGCTTTTCAAATGCATTTGTGGCACTCCAGGACTGCCACGCAGAGTCCCTGGTTTTAGTCTTAACAGTTCTTGTCCACTACTTCTGCAGCATGGAAATGACCCATTAAGAACTTGAAAACATAAAAACTCAGTGTTTAAACAAAGCAGAATTCACAAGCCAATCATAACCACAGGGTTTCTTTCTGGGTAATTCATGGTTAACAAACCATAGTTTATTAGTGCAGCTGCACTTACAAATCACAGCAACCCATGGGTGACAATTCAACATCCCATGAGCAAAATAAACTGTAGGTTGATGTAACGTGCAAACCAGATCCTCCAGCGACCAGTTTGCGGATAAAGTCACTCATATCTATTCTAACTGGGGCTCTGCATCAAGCGCAGAATCTGTGGATGTGCCCCTGCATAAAATTTTGCATGCCACTTTGCATAACATTTGCATAGGGTTGCGATTTTTTTAGAGTACAGTGCATCTCAGTATCGTGTGGGGGACCGTTGGCAGGTGATGCATGTGCCATTGAGATGCTCTTGGTGGAAACCCTCAAGGCCCAGCAAGTGCTTCTGAGGGCTCTGCAGTGCTAACTGGGACTTGGGCCAGAGAAGCCATGAAACACAGGACTGTCCTCTGTAAAAGAGGGCACTTTGCAGGTGCAGGTGTGACCGTAGCGCAGGCCAGCAGCTCCACCTCCACGCGACCTGTCATGGCACCCGAGCCTGGCCACTAGAAGCCTCCATTCAGGACCCCACCGCCCTTTAGAAGACCTTGCTCAGCCCGAACAAGGACGACGTTTATGGCGTTCGATCCGCAGCACTGAAGCTTGTTCAGTGGCACAGCAGAAAGAGATGGGCCACTGCTTACTTCATGGCTGCAAAGACTGGGGCTGCTTCTCATCACTGGCTCCTTGGTTGGCGTAAACAAGCGTGCAGGGCCAGGCCTTCCTTAGGCCAGGCTGCCGCAGTCCCAAGAGCCAGAACAGAGTCTTGCTCTCTTCCCTGATCCCAAAGAGGGCACCTGTGATTGCATTCAAAAAGAGGACTGGGGTTAACTGGGCATAATCTCAACATGGGTTGGTGTAAAGGAGGATGCAAGCTGAGCTTTGCTCAAACAGCAGAGTCTAACCGAGCACTGGCCAATTCAAGACACATTTTGTGCTTTTATGTGGTTGTGCGATCGTGAGCATTGTAAATGCAGCAGAAGGGCAGGATATAATGGCAAGGGTTTTCTTGTTAGATAAGTAACATAACTATATGAGCAGCACACCAGAGAAACAAGCATACCAGTGTTAATAGGATACATGGTCTACCTTATATTACTTTCAACTTTTGCTCTTGGGTATCTGCACCCACTATAGACTCATAACTCGTACCAGCTTCCGAGCAAGGAGCAAGAACAGAGAGTTCTTATCGACTTGCATGTTCTTCACTGCAGTAACACAGTACATTGCCTTTATTGATGATAATGGGGTCAATAACCCCAGCTAAAAATCAATGCTAAGTGATCGTGCTATTATGAAGAGGTAGTGCCTGTTTTTTTCCAGCAAGGCTCCATATTCCCCTCGCAACGTATATTCATATTATTCAGCTCACCTTCCACTTTCACACAGAATGATGCAAATGGGTTCCTTCTTGGTTGCTATCCCCTAAATGGCTGCAATTGATGGGAGTTGTAGTCCTGGAGAACTGAAAGGCATCAGATTGAGGAAGGCTATTCTACTGAACTGACCATTTTGTTCTAAAGTATTCTTTCAAACAATTCAGCAAAAAGCACTTGCCTACAAAACCAGCACAGAGAAATGACTGCTCGTTCATCTGAGTGTTAGTTACTTGTGTCCTGGCAGCAAAAAGGGGCCAAGCTCTACTAAAACAAACAAAAAGGAGTGCCGTGACACATTAAGGATGAAAGGCTGCTCTGCGGCATAAACTTCCCCAGGCTAAAGGCCACTTTTGTTCAGAGCCTGATGAAGTTCATGTCCATGAAATGAGCCTGTGAGAACTTCTACTATGACAAATCTGTTGCTCTTTAATTGCCACAGGGCTCTTTCTTGTGATGCCCATCTGGAAGCTCTGCAGCCATTTGCTTCCTGGTCACCTGAAGGCATCTCTCCATAGATGAACAGACAAGTCGCTATTTATAAGGATGATAGAAAAGCCAGAAAGACACAAATAATAAAAGAATGCCAGATGTCATTAATGTTATAGTACGCAGTGTATATATAGGAGCCACTGGTAAACTCTTTGTTTTCAGTCTCTTGGCTGGAAAACCTGTTGGAGAAGGACGAAACAGAGAGGGTAGAAGGCTATCCTAGGAGAAGGAAGACAGCGAAGGTTGCCTGCTTTGTCCCGGGCCCTGCTCTCGTGCCTTTCGCAGCAGCCTGACACTCCGCCAAGAGTGGTTGGGGTGCCGTGCTAGAATTCGGAAGATCTAGATTATAGTCCCTGATCAGTCATGAACCTCACTGGGTGGCTTTAGCCAGTCACTAACCTACCCCACAGGGCTGTTGTGAGGATTACATGGAGAAGAACTGAGTAAGCTGCCTCTTGGGTTCCTTGCAAGGGGGGAAAAATAAATAAACAAAGCAACTTTTCTAGGCATGGGAACCAAGGGGTAGGAAAAACATCCCCTGATTAATTTACTTATCATGCAGGTGTTGAAGGGACAGGGACAAAAGCAGTATTCTTAAAGGGAAAGCCAAGTTGTGAGAAAGATGTGGGTTCAAATCTCCACCTAACCAAGAAACTCATATAGTGAACATTAATTAACCTTACGGTTTGTTTTGGAGATAAAATGAGTGGGGGACGGAGAGCAAGACAGACAGCGATCAGGACCATGTAACTTGCCTTGAGCTGCTTGCAAAGGTGCACAAAAGGCAAGAAAGAGCTATTTAAGGGGCACTCCAGTCAGCAGAATTACTGGACCTGGACAGTTGATCTGGATAAATTAGTAGATAAGGAAGAAATAGTCATCGGCTCCATTTGGGTTATATACGTACATAAGCTTTATGACCTCTCTTTGTGTCATGTATACCAGATGCTAAATCAAGAGGTATTTATAGCAGAAAGGAGCAAATTCAAGATACACTAAGTAGAATAGCAGAGAATTAGCAACTGATTAAATTGCTTTGAGAAGCATTTCTGAGACTTCTAATGGGTCTTTCAGGCATACTTCCCTCCAGCTTAATTTGAGTGCTCTGCATCAGGAGCTGTGAGGCTTGAAGCCTGGTTCTGACTCCCCGCACTTTGCAAAACTGCATATCCGTCAAGAGCTTTTGTAGTTTTTCTCTTTGTTGCTGAAGCTTGGCTGCCAGGCTTGCACACCTGAGAGTGTCCAGCATGGCTGAATTGGTCCAGCCTACAGGCCATGGGCTGTACGAGTCATCCCAGGATCACGGCTCTGGTGCTGCCGGAGTATGAAAGCAACATGATGCTCTTTCTCACCTTGGGGACCTCTTGCCCTTTCTTCCCTTCCCTTCTCTCCCTAGTAACTAACCAGGTAACGATGGCTAGGTAGCCACGATGCCACAAGGATACAGCATGGCGGTACCAGCTTGCCCACTGTCTTTTGTGAAGTCCAAAATCTTTAGGAAAAAGTGGGAGGGGGCAATAGCAACCCTTGAGACTGTGCTAAAGAGACTCAAAAAAAGGACATAGACTTTACAGTTTATGTTGTGAGCCGCCCCGAGGCTTCGGCGAATGGGGCAGCATAGAAATGTTTTAATAAATAATAAATAATAAGGCAGCCAAATGGGAACAATGCATGCCCCGTAGCCATGGGATGCGGCGTGGAGAACTGCCCTCCCACTGCCCGAACAGGGGTCCTCAAACTTTTTCAACGGGGGGCCAGTTGAAAGGTGGTGACGGTGGGCACGGGCCGGTCAGGTGAGGGTACCTGCGGGTGCGGGCCGGTGAGGCAACAGCGGCAGCAGCGGGCACGGGCGCAGGGAGTCCTAAACCTCTGAGGTGGGCTGGATAAATGGGCATGGTGGGCCAGATCCGGCCCACAGGCCATCGTTTGAGGACCCATGGCCTAGAAGGATACCGCAGGCTGCCTCACATGGAGCTTTACAAAATGAAGAGACACAAAAGCAAGCATTCTTTTATAAATGCCGTTCCATGCTTGCTTTGCTTTGCTAAGCAGGAAGAAGATCTGACGGTAGGAAGGTTTTACAGAAATATTGCTTTTGTGCAGACTGAATCCCAGATATTTGCTGCAATATCAGGGGTTTTTTCATTTTTATTTTGCAGATATGCAAACGGAAGTGACAGGAGAGCAAGGAAATACCCAGCCACACAATGTTAGCATTTAAATCAGCGGATTCCCCTCAGAGCAGATTGTCTGTCCCTGGAGCGCCCCCTTTCTGCCAGCAGCTGCAGCGGGTTTCCTTATTGGCTACATTCCAAAACTCGAGCAAACTGCTTCTCTCCCGCCCTAACCCAAACTGATGTGGGGTCTGGTAATGGGTGGCTATCAGCCATCAAAAGCAAGCAACCTCACAACTAGCAACTCCAGTGCCGTGGAGGGAAGAGGGGGCATCGCTCTGTCTCGTGTCTCCGCCATACTCTAAGTTCCAGTTAGCTGTACAACCGTGCTTCAGCTGCAGGCTATTAGCACTGGTGGCTGCTTCTACTGATCTGCTTATGATTATGATTGGGAAAAATAGCTCTTACCCTGATGATTCGCTTATTAACTCTTCATCAGCTATTTCAAGCAAAGCCTGATTAAAGATGCAACCAAACGGAGAAGGGGAGGGCAGAGGATGAGGTGGCTGGATGGAGTCACTGAAGCAGTCAGTGTGAGCTTAGGTGGAATCCGGGGGACGGTGGAGGACAGGCAGGCCTGGAGGAGTGTTGCCCATGGGACCGCGATGGGTCAGACACAACTTTGCGACTAACAACAACATCCTCCCCTGAATTAGAACCCATCACCTTTAATTGTTGTCAGTTTGTTACACCCTTAAAAAACCTTTTATGTGACTTGAAGCTGAGAACCAGGTTCAGCCCATGGACTTGAGGAGGAGCCAGAAAGGACGGTTAGCCTGGCTTCGATCAACTCGGGCACTGCAAACTGGCGGGCCTGTTCCTTAGGAAAGCTGGACTGCAGGGAAAGGAGCACGGCTCAGGCTTGCCCTCACGTTGCTCTGCTGCAAAACCACAGGCGCCCTCTGCTAGGTGGACAGGGGAGGACTAACAGCCAAGATGCAGAGCGTCCCGGCAGCTGGATGCATGAAAGGGCATTCAAAGAGCAGCCCGGAGAGGGGCACGTCGCCTGATATAATATAGTAGCAAGGGGCCTGCCTGGAGGTTCTCAAAGAAGGTGGAGCACTGGGCATCCATGTGACACACGGCGTGGCACCCCCACTGACACAAGTGGGAAGGAGGGAGGGATGCCCCACTCGGCATGCTCACACGGAAGCGAGTCCCACCAAATTCAGTGAGGCGCTTCTTTAAATGGCTCACTGCTCAGGCAGCTATTCTGTGCATACTTATCCTGGAATAAGTCCTACTAAGCAGGATTTTCTTCTGAAGAATTTCAAAAGAAATTTCAAAATCCCATGGTGCTGCAACATTGTTTTTTGTTTGTTTAGTCGCGAAGTCGTGTCCGACCCATCGCGACTCCATGGACAACATTCCTCCAGGCCTTCCTGTCCCCCACCATCCCTGGAGTCCACTCAAGCTCACGCCAACTGCTTCAGTGACTCCATCCAGCCACCTCATCCTCTGCCGTCCCCTTCTTTTGTCATCAATCGTTCCCAGCATTAGGCCCTTCTCCAGGGAGTCCTTCCTTCTCATTAGGTGGCCAAAGTATTTGAGTTTCATCTTCAGTATCTGGCCTTCTAAAGAGCAGTCAGGGTTGATCTCCTCTAGGACTGACCGGTTTGATTGCCTTGTGGTCCAAGGGACTCGCAGGAGTCTCCTCCAGCACCACAATTCAAAGGCCTCAATTCTTTGGTGCTCGGCCTTCCTTATGGTCCAGCTTTCACAGCCATACATTACAAACATCTTTATTAGGCCAAGTCAAAGGTCAC
Source organism: Varanus komodoensis (assembly GCF_004798865.1). Taxonomy (NCBI): domain Eukaryota; kingdom Metazoa; phylum Chordata; class Lepidosauria; order Squamata; family Varanidae; genus Varanus; species Varanus komodoensis. The sequence continues at coordinate 14,183,905 of NW_025335684.1, forward strand.
ATAATACACGGAATAATAATACATAATACACGGAAACTTTCTTATTGAAATTGATGCAGCAGAAAAAATGCTTCACTTTGACTCAACTTTGCCCAGGAATATTAATGTACTTAATTTTAAAAATCGTTCTAGCACATTAATTGATTTTTAATCTGAATATTAAAACCAAAATGCCACGTGCTGGTCGATCAGTCTGGTGCCTGGAAGGTGGTTCCCTGAGAAATTGAATAGAATTTTGCACAAAACCCCAGCAATTCACCACACTGAGGAATAAATCAAAGAGCTTCCCCAGCCTGGTGTTCACCAGATGTTTGGATCTCAACTCCCAGCCTTCCTAGCTTATGACAGCTGCAATCCTAACACTGTGAAGGGCATCACACTGGGAAAGGCTGCACTAAAGAGTTATTATTTTTATTTTAATATTGTTAATAACAATGATCACAATCTAAGATGAAATCATGAGTCCTAAAATATTGCTGAAGGAGGGCAGCTCCCCATGGCCCACAGTTACACTGTTGCCTGAACATGCCAGTCCTCTGCTCCACAGCTGATTTAGCAAATCCATGCAAAGATTTAGAAGTCAACATAGAAAACAACCTAATTCCGACAGAGTCACTGTCCCTCTAGCTCAGGGCTGCCCATGAGAATAGGCAGCAGCTCCGCAGGTTTCCCCAGCTGTACCTGCAGATGGAGTCAGCAGTCCCTTGCCTGGCTGGGAGCTTCCGCAAACGAGGCCGGCGAGTGGGGCTCTTCCCCGCAAGGGTGGGAAGTGAGTGAGTGAATGAATGGGGCAGGTGCCTTTTTCTTCTGCTGATTTGACTCTGGCAGCAAGCAGCCCATGCAAAGCCAGTGTAAATGGATTTGGATCTGGATCTGGATCCTGGGTACAGCTCTTACAGCCGCAGTGATCACAGGCTGCAGCTTGACTGGCAGCGAATGAGAGAGAATAATTCAGCAAGGAGACAAAATGAACCAGGAGGAATCTCCTTTCCTAGATGAGAGTTAGGGGCAGTGACAAGACGGGTGGAGAAATTAAGTACTTCTCTCCCATACAGATCTCCCACCACCTTGGCTTTTCCTCCCAGACTGTGTCCACTCCATGACGCAATTGAAGTTGCAGGTACTGGGGCCTGTGGCTTCGGGCCTCCCCGTTCACACAACTGCCTGAGCTGCCTTCGAGGTCAGTGCCTCCACGGTGCAGCTTTTTGCTCCAGGTCACCAGTGAGAGGCGCCTGCTCACAGCTACAGGGTAGATGCCGGCAGCTGCCAAGGAGGTTTCTGGGGGAAAATGCTTTGTGGACTGCAAGGGCAGCCTGTCCGCAGCTAGACAACCAAATTGTCCTAAGCAGTATGCCTCTTTCGGTGGCTTTTGGGACAGGTAACACACCAATAGGCAGAAATATGAAGCCTCCTGCTAAAACAAAACAGGTATTTCCAGGGGAGGGGTAATCCTGGATGGCCTCTGTTTATTCTTTTAAAAGTACAGCTGACCCACCAGCAGGACTTGACATGGCGTCAGGCAGTCCATGGACCACGTGGCTTTCTTTGCTGCTCCCTTGCTACCTAATTTGCCGTGATTGTAGCAAAGACAGCAGCACTCAATCAGAACAGGATGCAAAAGGATGTGGATTGGGTTGCCGTCTCATTACCCGAACTGGACTGGAAGCATGCCTGCCATTTCTGCATGCTTCTTATGCCCATAAAAGTAGCAATTGCACCATTCTCTCCAATGAGATACGCCTAAATTTTACTACTTAATATAGACATTTGGAATGTCAACGGTTTGTTCCTTTTCATTCTTCGGGGAAGGTTAAAGCCACGCCAGTGCCATCTGTTAGTAGATCTGGAGTTCCATATTAAGTTGTAAAATAGATCCTGGAACAACTATGAGAATTGCTTTGTCAGGGCATAAGCAAATAAATAAGCATTCTGCACTCAGCTCTTCCCACATACTGTAATTAGAGAAAGCATTTGACTGCAGAAAAATGGGTCGTATTGACAGAAAGGATGCAAGTGGTCTTTCGGTTAATGCACTTCAATACTGAATTTGTATCCTATTATACGGACACATGAGCATTCTGAGGTCACTGATCCGGACTGTTTGGATGGCATGGAAATCCTTGGAGCTTCATCTGTACTGCGGATTTTTGGATTTCTGAACGTTGGTGTAAGCCACAGATATGCAAAATACCAATACATAAAAGCTTTCTTTGCAGCCTTACGACCTGCCCGCTTGATCCTCGTCCATCACAGATCACTGGGAAACCTAAGGAGAGGGTTTGCCCTGGGTCCAGGGTGGGGGGGCTCTTAGCACCTCCTTGAGAGAAAAGATCATATCAGTTTCCTTAAAGGAGGCTATGATAAGGCCTCTTTTTAAAAAGATGAGCCTGGGTCCAGGGATTGTTGCTAAGTACTGACTGGTAGCAAACCTTCATTTTTCCAGCAAGGTATGGAGCAGGTGGTGGCCAGACAGCTCCAGGCACTCTTGGAGAATGTGGATTGTCGGGATCCTTCTCAATCAGGTTTCAGGTCAGCGTTCGGGATGGAGACGGCCTTGTTTGGCCTGTAGGATGACCTCTGTTGGGAAAGGGATGGAGAAGTGCGACCTGGTTGATTCTTCTAGACCTTTCTGCAGTTTTTGACACCACTGACTACGGTGTCCTTCTGGACAGGTTGGCTGGGATGGGAGTGGGGGATACTGCTTTGCAGTGGTTCCACTCCCACCTGGCTGACGGTCTCCAGAAGGTGGTGCTGGGGGATATGCCATGGGGTTCCACAGGGCTCTGTACTGCCCTCCATGCTCTTTAACATTTACATGCAACCAGTGGGAGAGGTCATCAGGAAGACTGGGCTGGGGTATCAGCAGTATACTGATGAAACTCAACTCTTCCTCTTGCTTACATCAGATCCAGCAAGGCAATCTCCATGCTGAGCCAGTGTCTGAGTCTGATAATGGATTGGATGAAGGCCAATTCACTCAAACTCAATCCAGGCAAGATGGAAATGCTGTTGGTTAATCCTCTGGCAGAGTAGATGTCCATTGTCCTATCTGGGATGGGGTCGCGCTTCCCCTAAAGGAGAGGGTCTGCAGCTTGGGAGTGCTCCTGGACCCAAAACTCTCATTGCGGTCTCTGATGGACTTGGTAGCCAGGAGTGGCTTTTCCCATTTGTGGTGAATATGGCAACCACAGCCTCATCTGGACAGACAGAGCCTGACCAGAGTCACTCATGCGCTGGTAACATCCTGACTAGGTACTGTAAGGTGCACTACGTACGGCAGCCTTGGAAGAGAGTCTAACTTCAGCGGGACCATAATAGGGCTGGGTGTCTGGTGCCAATCTGCATGCACAAAGAACACTCATTTTGTGCAAATCGCACTGGTTGCCAGTTGACACCCGAGCCCAATGTAAAGTGTTTTTTTTTTTAAACATACAAAGCCCTTAACAGCTTGGGACCTGGTTACTTGAAGGACTGGCTTTTCCAATATGCTCCTACCCACCTGTTGAGATGTGGGAATGAGATCCTTCTGAGAGAGCCACCCCAAAAGGAAGTAAAAGGGATGGCATTTAGTGGAAAGGCCTTCTTGGTGGCTGCCCCCAATCTTTGGAATAGGATGTCTAAAGAGGTCTGCCTGGCACCCTCTCTACTTTCATTTTAGCACCAGGCAAAGGCCATCCTCTTTTGCAGATTTTATGAAACCTCAATTTAAAACCTGATTATAAGTGCTCACTCTGCTCCAAGAAATTTTCTCCCCTCTTTGCCCCAGACTTGTGCTGTGGGTGATATTGTTCCCGTAAGAATAACTTTCCTGTCCTGGTTTGGCTTCTGAAATGAAGAGGGCTCGGGGTAAGTAGGAGTGAGCTTTTGTCCCAAAGGACAGTGGGCTCAGCTCTGTCACTGCAAACAAATGTCCAGGCGCAGAACCTGCTCAAGAGCACCCTGTCCTCTGATGCTAAGCTAAGGTCACTGAATCATATCAGAGTTGGAAGTGTCCTATAAGGCCGTCAAGTTCAACCACCTGCCCGATGCAGGGCTACATGTTAAGGCAGCCCTAACTTTTGCACCTGGTTCTAGTTGGTGGGTCTTAAAAGCAGGGACAACAAACCTAAACTCTGCCCAACTCTGCTCTAAGAAAGAAGGCAGCGAGGTGGATTTGGCATGCTGCATCTTTATCGAGAAGATTGTTTCTGTTCCTTGTTTTCTGCTGGTTCCTACACTGAAATGGCATGTTGGTTGTAACATCTAAATCAGTGCACAGTGATATAGTCGACCGTTCATGAGATTCCAGCCACTTTCGAGATACAACTTGTGTGTGTCATTACTTATTGCTTAATGCTGCAGCTTTAGTCTAACTACATCATCTTCGGAATTATCTGTAATTCTTTCTTGAACTGAGACAGTGCTTTCATTAAATAGTGAGATTTAACTTTGCTCTGAGTTCATTCAGTATTTCATAAGGTAACAGGAGTCAGGGGCCATCTGGTGGCTGGTTGGGAAAGCACCGTTTTGTGTAGGTTTGGTCTTAGGTTGAAGAGCAGATGGAAATTTGATACAATACCCATTTGTCCTAGAAAATGGCATGTGCACAGTATGTCCCACCATGTGGCTAAGTCTGGGCGTGGCTATTTATAGTATCTGGTGCAGGAACATGGGCCAACTTGTTTAGTTTAACTTTGTTGGAATACTGCTTCTCGGTCACAATGGAGCTCACCTGTTCCAATACAGAAACAGGTTTTTCTGCTTATTTGGCCGTTTCCTGCGGACGGGCCAAATCTCCATTGCATAAGCAGCATGTCCCCCTTGCATGACAGAATCAGTGGGACCTGTCACTTGCGGAAAGTGATCAGTGGGCGCAAAGAACCAGTGGGGGTGTACGCTCCATGTTGAGCGCTGTTCCATGGTTTTTTAAGAGGTTCACAGTAAATAGCATTGGATTTATACACCTGTGACACCGCCATCATGAGGACAGATCGGATGAGGTGTGAAGACAGAACGGTGCCTTAAACCGGCCTAGGGTTGTCTTCACTAATTAGAAGCAATTCTCTAAGGTTCTAGACAGGAGTCGTTCTTGACCCTCTCTGGAGATGACAGGGCGAGGACTTCAAATTTATTTCAATATGCAAAGCATGTGCTTTACGACTATGCTATGTTCCCTTCCCTTAAGGGTATATCCTTGTATTAGAGGAGATACTTCCTGAGCATTGTTGCCCTGCTGGTCTAAGAGAATTTCTTAGCAAGAGAAATTGGCTTCTTGTTCAAATTGCCTTCTAACAGAATTAAACAAGCTGGGACAACCGTACGAGTTCTTGGTGCTGTAGTGCAAGATTAGACGCGAGAGGAACTCCATAGGAAATGGGCACTGGGGCAAGTAGACAAAAGGGTCTACCGGGAGGAGGAGGCCTGTTGCAGAAGGATTCTTCGCAAGGCTGAGGCTGGTTACGAGCTGATACTTGCCAAGAATATCAAGAGCAACAAAAAGGGCTTCTTTCAGCATGTAAATAGGAAAAGAAAGGGGAGACAAGTGGTGGGACCACTACATAAGGAGGAAGGAGATCCAGTGACTGATATGAAGGAACAGGCACAGATGCTAAATGAGTATTTTGCCTCTGTGTTCTCCCAAAAGCAGGACGGATGGAGATCCACATGGGAGAGTAGATGAGGCCGGGGACTTAGGGGCACAGATTAGTGTCACCCCACTAGAAGTTGAGGAGCTCCTCAGGGCACTGGACTTTACAAAGGGGCAGGGTCCTGACGGGTTACACCCTAGAGTACTTTGGGAGTTGGCGGGGGTCCTCTCATGGCTTCATTCTCTCTCTCTCTCTCTCGTGCGTTTGCTGCTGGTGAACACTTTCAGAGAGGCTTCTACAGGCAGCTACCCACTGGGGCCAGACCGTTAAAAAAAGAAGTACTGCTGGCTGAAAAGGCTCTCTGAAAAGATTCAGGGCAGACTGGAAGTCTCTGGCTCTTGGACCCTTACTTTCCAAGCAGAAAACCCAGCCGCACAACTCCGATCCTGCAGCCACAGGGACCTGGCTCTTCCGATGGCTTGTGGCATCTTGCAAACATCAGAGCAGAGCTACGAGCAGTGGCTAGAGGGGGAATCAGGGATAGAAGTGGTGCCAGAGTAAGAGCCAGGGAAAAGGGACACGGCATGAGTCAGAACTAAAGGTGACACCTGGACCCAGGGAAAATCCTCGCCTTGTCAGGAACCCTCCTGTGGAGTTTAATAGCCAGCCTGAGCGGGCAGAGCAAGTTTTGAGCCTTACGCTTCAGTGTCCTAGAAAATGCTCCAAAGAGCAACTCCAAACTGCCACTGCTTCACAAGGGGCAGCCAAATACAGGGCTGAGTTCTCGCCCTGGGTGCTTCCACAGAAAAGTACCTTTTCCTCTGCACGCTGAGAGTTCCACAGAAAAGTACCTTTAAAAAAGACAGCAGTGCTTCCACTCTGATGGCGAAAAGCAGGCTGAGCTGTCTCCACCATGCCGAGTCCTCCTGTGGCATTCGGTGTCTGCAGATGCGCAAGTGAATCGGGGCAGCACGTTGTGTACTGTGTGCCATGAGGCTCAGGAGCATGTTGAATCGATTTAACTTGAGGACAAGAATCCTGGAGAGGCATGCCTAGTTTAAACGGCAATCTTCCAGGATGCTGCAACACCTGTGATTTGTCCTTAATGCAGTCTTACGAGTCAGTTCCTAGAAGTCACTAACCCACAAGGATTGTTTACTGATGCTGATGTAGGCGATTTGTGGCCCACAAACACAAGTGATGTCTTGAAAGGGTCTCCTGACAAGTTACGCAGAAGTGATTCCTGGCAACTAGGTAAATGGCTGCTGGCAAGCCTGATATAATTATTTAGCGAAGCAGCCAAATCTGGGCATGTTATCTTTAAGCCTGCATGTGGGCTGGAGCTCGGTCTGTATTGCAGGATTCAGTTTATACATAACCACAGAAAAAAACCTGCACGGATTAGTTCCCAGTTTAGCTCAACAGACCAAATTTCATTTACAGTCACATGTATACATCAAAGGGAACAGAAGCAGAGGGAGAGTCCACAAAGGAAGAGAGGGATGCACCTCCCCAAAGGCAGCACAGACGGGTAAGCCACGGATAGCGAGGCGGCGTGCAGTCTAGATGTCACTCCTGATTCCAAAACGAGCTGAGACCTTTAATGTAATTGCTAATGTGCTTTTGCAAAAAGAGAAGATGGCAAAGTGTATTACTTTTTCAGCACCTTCTTTAGGCAATGAAGAGCTTCCAAGCTCCTCCAGCACAATTACTGCTCAACTCAACTGTTAAGGTGCGTCCTGAATGGCCTGAAGGATGGCCGTGGCCTGGTCCAGAGCAGCCATTCCCAGGCTGTGCCCTGGGCCACATCAGCGTGCCCCAGAAGAACTGCGGCTGTGCTGCGCACTCCAGCCAGATCTTCTTGGGGACCCACAAAGGAGAGCTACATCTCCATCTCTGCGTGATTAACTTCTCCTGCCCCATTTAGAGTCGTAAAAGCTCAGGAGCAAAAGGGATGGTCCAAAAAGGCAGGTGGCCAGTTTCTGATCTCAGGAGTTGTTGGCTTCTGTGTGCAGTTCCTTATGCGGTGACCCACTGAACTATAGATGGAAGCTTCTCAGTAAACCACCTTTGAGACCGGGACTGCCTTGATCTATCCATGCTGGCCACTCGACCCTCCTGGGCAAGGAGGACTATAAAGGACTCATTTTCCAGCTGTGTTTGGCTCAACTAACTTGGCCTTCCTGAACTATTGTTTTGTCCTGCATCTTCGGCCCTCCCTTCTGGTTTGTCCCGCCGCTCTAGCTTCTTTCTTAATCTTGTGTCCTGACCTGCTTTTTGACCCTGAAACGGTTCATGTACTGACTGCTTCAGGCCATTGTGGGGGGGGGGGGGGGGCTCTGCAATGCAGCCGCAGTGACAGGGCTCTTCTGGGGATCAGATCGAGAGCAAGGACTGGGACAGGTTTCTCAGGGAGGCAAGACAGAAGAAATCAATCCTACAGAAAGCTCTGCGGGATGTTGGGGCTGAAAGACAAACTGGGGTGCCTGTGGGTGGTTCCAACATGGAGCAGAGCAAGACAGATTTAAATAAGAGTGTGGCTGAAATTAGGGCTGGTTGACCCCAGCATCCTGATACTAACTGATGTGTTGGCTCCTAAACAGGCACGGCTGGTTTTAGCAACACGGGGATCTTTCTGGAGAACTGGGCCCCAGGGAGGTAAAAGCTTCATTTACCCATCGCTGCCTTGTCTACCTGACATATTAGCTCAGGAGCCTTTTCTACTACTGGACTGGATATTGTATTTGGGGTTTTAATGTTTGTAAACCACGCAGAGAGCCCTCTGGGCTATTGGGGTGGTATATAAATGCAAGCCAGACAGACACACATACTAGAACAGGGGTGGCCAAACCAAAACTTGCAAGCTCTTTTGAGTTTATTTTGAGGCTTGCAGAAGGACCAAGAAAGCCCGACACAACTTTGAATCCGAGCAGCTGAACTGGGGTGTGAAAAACGGGGCCAAAAAAGCCCAAGGCACCTTCGCTTCTGAGCAGCCGAGCCAGTGTGAAAAGAAACAGAGGAGGAGGTGTGAGTCTCCTGCTGTGCTAAGGAACTGTGGTGCTTCAGTCTTGTGATTTCAAGCCTGAGCCTCACCAATCAAGGCTCAACCAGCAGCTGAGCCCAGGAGCACAGAAACCTTCCAGGGAAAGGCACGTGACTCTCCTACTCTGATAGCCAATCCCAGTCGCTTCAGTTGTCTCACTTCCACTCTGAGCCTCAAACAGCAGCCCCAGCAGCACATGCAAGAGCCTGACTCACAGCTAAGATGGAGACCTACAAGACCTTTGTTAGCAGTAATTAGCCTGATAATTGGAGCAATGTATGTTTGGGTCATAATAAATAAATATTTGTTCATGTCTTGCAGCTCTCAAACATCTGACATTTACTGGAAGTGGCCCTTTGGTTGAACAAGTCTGGCCACCCCATACACTCCACAGCAAAGGTCAGAATCTTCTGAGGATGAGGTTACAGGTCCTAGGCCACCACAGACCCTTATTGCTTCCTTATCTCACAGCTGCTGGTTCACCTCGGACTTCTGCCCATTGCTGCTTTCCCAACAGACAAGGAGCCAATGAGGAAGAGGCAGAAAATTTGGCTGGGGATGCGCTGGTATTCCAATTCTAGATAAGGATCAGAAGGATCAAAAGACTTGGTCAAAGATGGGCTTGGAGGCTGGAGGTGAAATGACAGTGGGGTCAGGACTGCCCAAAATGGCACCCCTAAAAATTAACTTGGCAAAGCGGCACTGCAGAAATGTGGTGTCTAGAAATAAATATATAATTCTTACTCATGCTGGCTTCGAAACCTCTAAGGGATGCAACTGCCAAATTATATCTGCTTTCATTTCACATGTCAAAACTCTTAATTTTTCAATCTGTGCATAAATCAGAAAGAAAATTCTAATCTGAGAGACAGATAGTGCTGTTGTCAAGACTATCTTTCAGAACTGTCTCAAGAAGGACAGCTGCATATGAACTAGCTAGGCTGCTGACTCTTCCTTTAGAAATGTTTTATTAATAGAAGTTTATGAAGAATAAGGATCTGTCAGAAAGAAGAACCATGCGTGAATTGCAAACCATGTGGAACTGTTGGCATTGCTAACCCAGTACTGTGAAGTGAGCAATAAGTGAAAGAATTCTATCTTTATTAATGATTTAGAAGAATCATGAATAGACTTATCAGAAGTGCAGATGACACGGAACAGTGCCGGCTTGCCACAAAATAGTCTGAAAGGCTGAATTTCAAATGACTGTGATAAATGAAAGAACCTGGCTGGGAAAATAAAAGGAAACCAAGACAAATGTGAAACATTAGATGGACAGTAGAAAAAGACACATACCAGTGAGCTACTTTCTGGTCTCATCACTAGAAGACTAACCAGGAAAGAGGACATGCTTTTATCCTGGACAGGCAAAGTTCTTGTTTTTGTTTGCTTGTTTTTAACAACCAGAATTTTAAATCAGAGATTTATTTTTAATATTTATATTTGACATGAATATGACTCCAGAATGACTCAGTGGCCTAAGACTGGACACAGATCCAGAGGTACTGCATGCCCCAAACTTAGATTTAGCTTTCACTGGGAAGGAGGATTGACTGGCCCATCAGGAATCTGAAGTCAGGAGCTCTGGCCAAGCAAGAGGGCAGCCCGAACCATCTAAAAAGTTGCTGTATTACATGTCCACAGTCACTCATTTCTGCAGAAGCCTCCACTTCAGAACCAGAAGGGACACTGAAAAATTGACAGAGGGAGACTCTAGAGTTTAGCTTCATGCTTTTTCCCAGCTGATGACCAGTAACTGTTTAGGAGCTGCCCCTAGTTGTCTAGACGAAACTTCACTTTGGTCAGTTTTCTCACTGAAGTGTTAACCCTGTACCATCGCAAGTATATAATTTTCAGACTGCAGGTGCATGTTTACATGGATTCAGTGATCCACCACACACGGAAGTTTAACATGCAAAAATTGCAAGGCAGGTAAGATGAGGTTAGAATGCTTCTTCCTGACTTAGCAAAGTTCTGTGTGCAGGGAACTATTTGTATAGAGGGGCACTATGCTGATGTGGCACCTCCGAGGAGGCGGCGGCGGCCACCATTTTGACGGTCCAGTGCTTGCCACAATTCACCCTTTGAGCAGCCTGCCAGCCGCTCCTGCTCATTAGCGCCCAGTTCTCTGCTCCTGCCACAATAACACGCGGTACAAAATGCAGCAGATAGCTAAGAGCAGCAGTGCTAATGCAAATCTTGCACTTGGTCTTGCTGCCTTAAATAGCGGGGTTTGTTAAGGCATCCTGTGCAAAATGTGGAGGAGAAGAAAATATACCCGAAAAAGAGAAAACCCTGGAAGGAGGGTTAATATAGAATGACTTTTACTAGAAATGTACATCTTTGTTTCTCCTTTTTCTACTTAGAATCTCCACAAATATTTTATTTTGGAGTGTGGGAGTGTTTCCCTCTTGTAAGCAGCTCCAAGCCTTCAGGATGGAAGTGAGTGGGTTAAAATACAAGGAGACAGGGCTAGCTATCTGTTTCCAGTCCAGGCCCTATTCTAGGTTTCTAATGAATGTTAGGTCCTCACTGGCTGCATCAATGAAGCTGTGGATCACATTCCCCAGCCACATCCACCAGCCCGCTTTGGTGTTTACATTTGGCAACATTTATCCATCTCAAGGGGATTAAAAAAATGATATTTGCTGCTGCTGCTTTCTCCTGGCTGTCATATTATCTTATGGCTTTATGGCATGTTCTTTAAAACGTTGCAAGCTATGTTTGGGAAACAAATTTTTGGTCAAAACATGGGATGAAGATAAATTATTAAGTAAAGAAATTGCAGCTTAAACTTCTCACTGCTGTGTTCACAGAGTCTGCCATGATCCACATCAGGAAGCATCTGCCAGACCGCCACAAGCAGGCCTGAAGCATCAGGTTCGAATTAATACATCCAGAAGACCATCAAGATCAGGAGGAAGTCAGCTGCAGAAAGCATGAGATCCTGGAGAAAGGTCTGTTTCTTGGCTATTCTGTACTGCTCACCTCATGAAACGAGGTGGGGATGGTTCTGCCAGGGACTCCTCCTCAGTGATGGAAGACTGGGGCTCTAGTTTCTCCAGCTGCTCCTGGAGTCCCCATTTCTTGAGCTTCTCCTTGATCTGCTTTTCCTGTTTGATTTCTTCTATCCTACAAAACACAAGACAGGGAAACCTTTCTGTTGTTACTTTAAATTTCAATGGTGTGGCTAAACTGCCATTTGGAGGTCAGCACATAAGCCATCAGGTTCCTATCAGGGTTGAGTGAGTATCTTTCCCAAAGAAACCTCTAAATTTAAAAACATCCCAACCTGTGTAAAATTATGTACTTCATAACTCTTCAGCTCAGTAGCCTGGTTCACATGTAAAACTAAGCTAGCACTATATGGATGAATCTCTGTGAAGCCATTCCCTTCTCCCCACAGAAGGATGACTCTCACTAATTTTCAGTTGGCTTTTCCTGATCTCTGACTATCCTTGCATACCAAGCAAGAATCATAGATTAAACTATTGCTAAACAATCCAATTATAAACCCTAGTTTGTTTAGCTATCTTGTTTAACAAACTAGGGATTGCTTTAAACGGTGATTGTAACTTAGACAGACTCCCCCCCATACTTTTTTTAATTGATGAAACTCAAAACATACATCAGTGCTTCATAAAAGGAATACTTTGAATAACATTTTTTCATCACACCTAAGCAAAACAAATATAACTATCACAAGAGGATGGTTTGAGAGCATGTACTTTTATGGCGAAGTAATTATCTTTTATGAATCACCTTGATAAAGAGATTCTCCCGGATTGTGCTGGGAACCTAGTAATTTCCGCAGCTATCTTTTCCATTTGTTCGCTTTTTATCCTTTTCCGTCTGTACCTGTCACTCCCCCACATCCAACAGCAACCATTCTTTGCTAATTCCTTCAGCCTATCTTAATTTCCCTTGGTTCCCTTAACTTCCTCAAACCCCACGTCATCTTAAATAGTGCAAAATGCCACTGTCTTTTGGGATCTACAGTGCATTTCTATTATAATCAGAACAAATACTCTTGGCTGCTGTTGGGAGTCCACGTGGTACAGCGCTTGCAGTGGCCATGCTAGCTGGGAGGGACACGTGTTGTGGCCTGGAGGGCATCGGGCTGAGGAAGGCTTGGACTGAAGAGGCATCGATCCAAACCCCTACGTGGCTGTGAGGGTCCCTGGGGGAATCTCAGGCCAATTAGCCTAACAGCCCATGCAGCTCTGAGGTTTAAAAGTGGGGAGTCACACACATCATCCTGACCGCTAGGAGGAAAAGTGCAAAACATGCCACAAAAATTAGGTGCAATAACACAATAAACAGTGTCTCAAACTTTTTCATGCAGTAGCTTGGCTGTTCTACCTCTTTGTCTGCAGAAGAGGGATCTTGAGGCAACTCTGAATGTGCCCCTTTCTCAGTTTCTTCCTTGAATTCTCTTGAAGGTGTAACTGCTCTGGTAACATGATTAAGAAGGGAAAAACTCTTCCTACTGGACTCCAAATGTGCTGGTTTCAGTTTTAGGTGCCGTCTGCTCACGTCTGGCAGATCAGTTTCTCCTGGGGTCTTTCCTTTCTCTTGAGCAACAGCCAGAGACTGGGACATTCTTCTGCGAAAGTTGCGGAGCTGCTGCAGCAGAAAGCTTTTCCCGGTGCAGTTCTTGCTAATGAGGGAGGGAGGGAGGGAGGGAGGGAGGGAGGAAACACTGTGAAGTCAAGCCCCACAGCAGAGGCTGTATCCAAGCCCCAACCCTGGGTAAGTCTGATCGGCAGAGAAATACAAAATGGCAGGGATTATCGCAGAATGAACAAGGGGGACCTGCAACCAAATTCCGAGGTAAATGTTCACCTCTGTTCAGGGTTCCAGCCACCCATCTGTTCTCACTAGGCTGGGCTGGGTGTGCCATCCTGAGTCCATTGCAGGTTGGCTATCACCCCCAGAGCGTGCTATTCGAGGAAACAATACCACCGGTGTGGAACTGTTACGATGGAAGAGGTGTTCCTGGGCTAGGTCATGGCTGGTACTTGCTGCACTTGGCAGCAGCACCCTCCTGTACGTTGCCCAGCCAAGCTTTCAAATCTCTGTAGTCACACAACTATGCCAGTTCGCAGTTGTGAAACTGCATCTAAACATTTTTTTTAAAATATGTGCACTTTTCTTTTTGCACCTGCCATGCACAGCTAGTTCTGCCAAGCTGCCACCTGGGCACTTTGAGGCGGCTGTCAGTGGCTGTCAAAATGGGGGTGATGAAGGGACAGGGAAGATGGAGGAGTCAGGCCGCCCCTAAACTCTCGGCTTCCTCATTTGGCCAATGGGCAAACAAGCCACCCAGTGAACTGCCAGCACCCGTTGTACATGGGAACTCTTGGACCCTTCTGGGCATTCTTGGGACCCAGGCCAACTCTGACATCCTCTGCCTCTGCCCTAGGCCAAACTCTGAGCAGCAGTGAGATCAAAGCAGAAGGGTGTGAACTCAGCACAGGGGTCCGATCTGGAAACAAAGCCCCCTCAGCTTGAAGCAGTGGCCTTTCTTTACAACAAGAGAGGGGGAACAAGCAGCTAGAAATTCAGAAACGCCTTTTTAGGTGAGCCAGACTACCACTTCTTGGACAATGCGGAAACCATGCTGCAGGCTCCAATCGCCCCATCTAGCCCTTCTCTACAGTACCCCCAGTTTTTCTGCCAGGATAGGGTGCTGGCCAAGACTCCAGGCTCCCAGATGAAGGCTGGCAATTGGGAGGCTTTCCTGGCGAAGACCACATGAAGGACCTCCAGCAGTAGTAGCCCCCCCCCCCAGCTTCATATTTATATTTATTTATCGATGTATGTCCTGACGTTTTCCTACAAAGGGCTCGAGGCAGCTTACATCATTCTCTTCCTCCATCTTATCCCCACAGCAACAACCCTGTGAGGTAGGCTGGGCTGAGTGTCTGTGACTGGCCCAAAGTCACCCAGTTGGCTCCATGGCTGAGCAGGGACTAGAACCCAGGTCACCTGAGTCCCAGTCCCACTCTTAACCACCACACCGCACTGGCTCTCCCCGCGCAAGTCTTGACCAGCATGAGGCGAGCCCCCGAAGCAAATAACTGTCGGGCAGGGGCTTTCCTCGGCCTCCAGGAGGGAGTAGAAAACACTCGCTGCCCCCAGTCGAAACCAGTCAAGCCCAGCCTTGCTACCAAGGAAACGGCAAGGAGGCAGGTGGTGATGATGGCTGCACGTCAGGCCCCCTCAGAACACAAAGAGCCTTGTTGGCGGCAAACGCCTCAAGCAGAAATGAATTTCTTGACAGGGTTTGCGAAGCCTGGCTGTCAAGCCCACTTCCAGAATCTTCTCTGGAAACTGCCAAGTAATCGTGGGAGTCCAAATGGGGTCACAGTCACAACAGGGAGTGGGGAGACAACTCGGTGCTCTTGCAGCGTCCCCTGAGATACCACCTGAAGGAGGGAGGGGAAGGACGGGGAGAGGGAATGAACAACCCTGGTGAACCCAAGCAGCTGCTGTGTTTTCTGCTGGCCTTTTGGCAGGCTTCCTCTGTTGACTTTGCTCCCCCGACACTAATTTTCAGTGCTACCGTTTGCACTAGCAGGTCCCTCTTTTCCTTTACATTTAGTTGCAACTGTGTGTGAATTCTAGATTCATCTTGTCACAGTTGCCCTGTATGTTAAGCAGCTGCTGCTTTAACAACCAAGACATGCAAGGAAATTGCACTGGCAAGACTACGCTTCACGAGACAGCCATAAGACTTGTAAAAGACCAACAACAACTGCAAACCCATTTCTGGCTTTCTGAGTGTCTGGAAAGAAATTTAAAAGCTGAGGAACAAGGAAGAGTAGCAATCAGAGTGATTCCAATAGTGCGTTCCTGAGGTATGGAAAAGGAGAAAGAAAGCCAGGAAACAACAATCGCATAGTGACAGGAGCAAGGAGCAGGAGACGAGAGAGATTTTGCCATGGAATCCCCTGGGATACACATCAGAGGCAGCTGAAGGACTGAAAAGGAAGGACGGGGAGAACAGGCCACAGAAGCCTGATCATTTGCTAGGAGTCCCATGGGTTGTTCAACAAACTCACATCACATTGCTTATTCAGAGGGTGGCTTAGCAATATGTGCAAACTCGCCCAGAGGATTCAAACAGAAAAAACCCATGTTTGGAATAAACTTTGCCTCAGAGATGCTCACGAGGAACCAGGATTGTCTGCTGTCATGTGTATATCTGGTTACACAACCAGTGGAAAGGCCCTTGGTTTTCAGTCTTTTAGACTGAATGAAAGGACCAGTTTAGTGGAACTTGTAAGACTATGTGTCTCTGGGTTTTTCTTGTGATTGCAAAAGGCATCTTTCTCTAGGATGACATCCAATCCTTGCCACGTTAACATTTGACAAAAATTTGGAACATAATTATTCTTTACTATGATGGTTGGGGGAATTCTTTCATTCTTTCTTCCACTGTCTCTTGGCCTGTCACTTCTGTATCTTCCTCCTCATCTGTGGAGCTGTCACTTGAGCTGCAAAATGAACAAGAAATCTCATTACTCTGCATTTCCTGACTTCCTCGACTCTTTATCATAACACCTCCAGAGCAGATGAGAGACCTCATTGTCATTTTTAGTTCACAGCAGATTGAATGGGACCTGGGAGTTAAAGGAGCTGTCTGGAACATAAACACATGATATTTGGGGAAATTCATCACTTGATGATACCGTTGAGATGTTTTGCATATAAAAGTGTCCAGGTCCAGTCCTTGAAACCTTCAGATAAGCCTAGAACAGACTAAGTCCTTGGAGAGGTACTATGAGGAGTACAGACTCCATTTCAAAGACAGGCATTTCAAGAATGGGGTAAAAATTGCACAAAAATTGGGGTACTACCAAACAGTCCACTGTTGTGGGAAAGGGGGTAGGGCACAGGGAGGGAAATGGTCTTCTGTGAAACCCTAGAAGGCCAGATTTGAGCCACGGGCCTCAGTTTTACATTCTGAGACAGTACTGAGTCAGACAGGCAAATGCTCTGCTTTGGTGTAAGTCAGTCTCATATGTTCCTAGGATACAAACAGAAATAGATGACAGCACTTCCTCCATGAATATTATTTGCATGGAATGCCATGTGAAATCACAGTTCCTAGTTCTTGTGTGACAACAAGTAAGGAATCCACAAACGTGAGCCTGAATACAAGTTTATACTGCCCCCTTGGCTGTGCAGCGGATGAATTTGCAGGGTGGAGGGGTGAGGTTTCGCTCAGGCTCATGCACATAATGCCAAAGCATGGTTTATGCGCTACGCAAACTGCCCCATAATGTAGTGAACAGCAAGTTCCTTTGGCACAGCCAAGGTGGCAATAGGAATGTCTGGTGCCTTTACTTCCGCAAGTGTTTAAATGAGTGTTTATACAATTAGACCTGACCTGCAATATTTTTATCCCAAGGGTATTAGAAGCAAGTTCATAAATGACTACCTGATCTTTATTTCTTATAATAATGTCTTTTTATAGCCATCAGTGTAATTAATGCTTCCAGATGGAGGGCTTCTAAAGGAATAGAACAGCGAGTCGGTCTTCTTTTCCTTAACTGATTTTATGTGGAGGAAAAAAAGATGGAAGGCAGAGGGCAGAAAATACAGTGGGAGCACACAAATGGAAGACAATGTCTTGTCTTAGTGGGCTCCGTGCCTGAATCTTTGTCCCTGTTAGTCTATTTTGGAGGTTGAACCTTTGACCTGGATGATTCTGCCCTGAAGTCCTGCCATCAATCCAACTGTAAAACATTGTTATGCACAACAGAATCCCTGAGGTTCAGAGAAGGTTTGGGCAATTTACCCATCCCACCCAGGTTTCTGAAAGGTATTTTCTAGGGCTCTTGCCAGGTTAAGTTGTTGTTGATTAAGGAGATCAAATCAGCCCCTCTGAAAAACTGAATTGCAAAATACCTTGCTCACGCTACCAGTGAACTCTAGAAGAAAAGGCCATCTGTAACCTCTTTCTTTTTCAATCCCTATTATAACAATGTGCCAGAACCAAACTAGTCTCAAAAACTAAATATCCCCTTAACTCGCACCCCATTGATTAAAATAACTCTCTGGTGATTTGCCAACAGAACTGCTAATTCTTTAATCTAACATTTCAAACTGATTAAAGCCTGCCACCCCACTATTTTACTCCTAAATCCTCCATCGGAAATCAGAGGCCTTAGCTGCACCCTACGTATTTCAAGAGCAAAGGGGAAAATGCACTGCTCGTCTGGAAAAGGACCTGTGAAGCAGCTGTCTGACACCAGGCCAGGTCATCGGTTCCTCCAGTGCAGGACTATTTTCACCAGTAGGCAATGGACCTTGAAGGGCAGGAAGCAGGGGTCTTTCCCATCCCGTGCTACTGGATCCTCTGAACGGGAGATTCCAGGAACTGAACCTGGAACGTTCTCCGTCCTACGAGTTGTGTCCAGTGGTGCCATGCTCCCGGTACAAAGCTGCTGCCTCTTGTGGAACCCTGATTTTATTCTTGCGCAAGTGCCAAATCTGCTACTTCGATTCCACTGGTACAAGAGGGTGCAGAAGTTGTTCTGCAAGTGTTTTGCACAAGGCGCTGTGTAACTGCTACTTCATTAGACTAGCAGTCGTTTGTGCAAGGAGTGCTACTTTTGATAGTGGCTGTGCAATCACGAGCAGGCCAGCTCTTGCAAGTCTTCTGCCGACATAACATGGGATACACTCCAAAACCAGCACCTCTGACATATGCAACATTTTGCCTAATGAAGTCATAATGAGTCGTGCGATGCCTTGTGCAACAATCTATAGCTGGCTTGTGAAGTGCCCCGTGCAACCAATCGTACAACAGTTTGCATTGGATTCAGTACTTGCACAAATACAAAATGGCCCCTGGGACAGAAAGTGTGCACAGGTGGAGTGGCACTGCTGGATACAATGCGCAGCATGTGCTTTGCCGCTTGGGTACAAGCCCCACCCTTTTTAGAGAGAAGATGGTTCTGGTGTGATGAATGTGAAACCTGGTTTGTTGTTGATTTCTGGGGTGTATTTTAAAGATTGCGTAGGAACAAAGGGAGGTTGGGGGTTCTCCCTTCATGTTAATTCCCACTTCTCAGAGGATACAAAACGTGTGTTTGCATTTTGACTGCCTCTGGTCCCACAGCAATTCCCAGTGTCACATGCTACGCATGCAATCACTACCTTTGCTTTTCAGTATTCAGCACTTGAGACTCCTGAGGCAGCGCATCCCTTAAATCAATATATACAGTTGGTGGATCTGGAGGAAACCGCAGTACCGCTGGAGTCAGGCTTCGACCTGTTGTCACTGGTGCTGGAAAGGGAACATCTCTGAAAACATAAATTGCCATGTCAGCAGATCATTCGCCTTCTCTAAAGGACACACAAAATGGATTTTGTTATGACTAGAACCACAGTTACACAAGAAAAAAATTGTTGTATTCCTTTTGCACAACATGGGCTTGGAAGATCCAGTTTCTAGCCTCTGCTAGAGGAAGGCTGGTCTAGGGGTTGCTGGGAATAATAGCCTGATGCATCTGGAGTACACCAGATTTGGGAATGCTGAGCCAAGTTGCTGGAGTTGAAGGGCTGGAACTTGGTTACCGGTGGCCCTGGTTTAAGAACCCTGCTTTTCCAAAGCCTTAAAGATTGCTACTTTAAGACAGTCTGTTGTGAACATAATTCAACCAGATCTCTCCAGGAGGCCCCTTTTTCTTGAGTGGCCTTATTCACCATAACCATCAGCCTCAGCTGCATAGGAGAAACAGGCCCTTGACACACAGGCCTACCTACCTCCCATCACCCTGGCACTGGCTGAAGCGCGGCAGCTTGGCAAGGCACTTCCTGTGGCGCGAACAATGGGCCCGTGACTGCTTGAGTGACAGCTCTTCCAGCTTCCCCATGAGCTTTGCTTGGGACACAGCCCTGAAGGTTTCTGGTGAAAGGAAGGTCAAGGTTAGCATCCCAACTCTTTCTCCAAACGGCAGGATCCGAAAGTAACAGCACGATTCAGTCGAACGTCAACAGAAACTAAAGCAGGGCCTGCTGGGCAATGCAGGATGTGCAGGAAGCCTGAAGCAGAGGGTGAGGGATGCATCACTGGAAGAATGGAATGAGGAATGGAAGAGACTGGAACCAGCTCATCTTCTGGCAATATCACACGCTTGGATGGCCATTTGGGGCTGGGAGAGCAGCGCAACATGGAGACAGGTGGGGAGATCACGTGTGCAGCACTGCAGCTCTATCAGCCAGGCAGCAGGGGCGTGGAAGGGAAGGGGCTTGGAAGTGGAGGAAAGGCTAAACTCTGACAGATGGTGGGTCCTACAGGATCCAAACCAAAACCATTTGAATACAAGGTCCATGAGTTTAAATACTGAGTCAGGCAGACCATTCTTAGATCTTTAAGAGCTATGAGTTTATTCCTCGATTGCTTTTAATTCCCATCAGCTCCAGCCAACACAGGCTATGGTCAAGAATGCTAAGAGAGGCAGTGCAAAACATCTTGGAAACACTAGCTGGGGAAGCCTGGACAGGCCGTCAAGAAAAGAGGTACTGATTTATTTCTACAGTCAAGCCCTGTTTAACCTATTCTGAGTCGTAGTTTCTTTTTGGTAATTTTGGCAGCAAATTTTATGATCATCAACCTTCTTCAACCTGTATTACAACTTCCATCATCCATCAGACAGCATGGCTACAGGTGATTAGTGTTGTAGTGGCTTATTGAAATGGAAAACGTAGCAAGTAACATAAGAATGAAATGATAATTCTCTATATCTTTGCAGAAACCTATTCATAAAATGTTAGACTGTGTATAGTTTTGAGTTTTGTTTTTGGAACCATGCCTCACAAAAGCTTTAATGCACTTCAACTCAATATCACACACCCCAAAACGATGGTCGTGTTTCCTATTTTTACCGTGGTTTGTTGAAGGAAAAGCAGTCTCTGTGATCCAGCTTGCATGGCTGTCATTTTGCATCTCCAGGTCATGTAAAATTTTGTCCAGATCCCATTTCTCCATTTCCTGAAAGGACAACAATTTGTGACTGAACAGGCGTCCAGCAGCAACGGGTGTCGCGAGGCATACTGCCACACTGGCAAGATCTCTAGCACAAAGCCTTGTCTGCCACTTTAAAGCCATCTAAGTTGGTGGCCATGGCTGTGCCTTGTGATAGTGAATTCTATGCCATTGTTTACTGTGCATCACAGGAAGAAATAACACATAGGTTACAAAAGCTTGCATTGCATACATTTTCTGTAATGAACAGCTATGAGTTAATATCTGAAGAGACATCTTGTTCCTTACATTGATATCCTGCGCAGTTTTATGGAGGGCACCATTGTTTAGTCACAGAAAACTGGCCAACTACAGAATGAGATGTTGTGTGTTAGAACTGTTATTATTAGACTTTTGCCCCTCTTTTTTCCAGAGAGAACAGGGTAGGATACTTGGAATGGTCAGGAGAAAAAAAAGCAATAGAAACAACCAAATGCGTGACCAAAACATCAGAGGCGGCAGTCACTTCTTGTTTTCCGAATAAACAAGTCTTTGTTTTTTGAGGAAAGTACCTAAGTCGGGTTAGCATGAGAAAAACTAGTCACATTCAAATACAACAGAAAACCAGAAAAACCCTGGCTTACTAAATCATGAAACGCATGAACAGCATACAAGCAAACATAGCTTGTACACTCTCATTTTATTCCTCCCTGTGCATAAGCAGACAACAATCCGAGATTCAGCAGTTAAACATAGCATCCCATTATGCCTGAACCATCAGCTATGGATTTGCACTTCCAAACAAGCCGGGACTGAAAACCAGCTTAAAACAGGTTTTGACCGTGGCTTGCAAATCCTGCTCATTCCAGATTTGCACATAATGTAAAGCTCTGTTTAAGTGCTGAATTCTGGCTTATTTTTCTAATTGCTCAAAGGGAGGAGCAAAGCAGCAGAAAAGAGAATGTCTGTATGCAGGGCTCATGCATACAAATTTCACATTTCATATAATGAATGAGCCAAGTAAGTGACTGGCCCGAAGTCTGCCAGCGAACTTTATGGCTGAATGGGAATCTGAACTCATGATTTCATCTGTTTTTGATTCTCATATTCTATGTTTTGTGACTTCTAAGACAGAGCAACAGCTTGTTCGGTTTAGACTATCGCCTGTCTATTAACAAAATAATCCTAGTTTGTCATATATCAGGGAAAAAAGAGTTTTTTCATCTGTTCCCAACATGTATGCAAAGAAAGGTAGCAAGAATCCTGTATTTTATAACATGACCTGTCCTAAACATGCTGTTTTTTATACTAGAGTCATGAATCTATGTTATAAAGTGACAGTTTCAGGGCAGCTAATAATAGCATCTGTAATACCATTCTGAAGAAGATGTAAACTGCCAATTACAACTGACTACATCATAGTTACAGCAAACCTTTAAATCCAGTCCTTTGATTCCAATCCAAACAGTGCCAGTGCTGAAAGCGAACGCGCTTGCCGTTGTAATAATCTCCTTGTTCGTTACGGTGTCTGAAACTCCCTCCCCCCTCCCCCTCCCGTTTCCTGACTGATAAACCTCAAGGGAGCAGAGAAGCCTATGAACACCACTGTTCCATCGTGGTGGGTTATGCTTTTGTCATTCACCAGATTCTCCAATTTCATCTGAAACATTTAGACTGGAGCTAATCGCAGCTTGGCAGGAATGTAGTGACCGACTAAATGAGGCAAACTGGGTACGTGTCTCCCAGCAGAGTGGAAGAGATGAAGAAGGCAGGACAACTGATACAGTTGATACAAGGGCTGAGACTGCATTTCAAAGCAGTGGAACAAATATACTTAAGTTACACATCGATGTAGCTGTGACGGGAAATGACAGCAGAGCCCCCCCACCAAACTGTATCGCACTCCTCAGCCATACCGGAGGAGAACTGTTCTTTACTGTAAGCCGTCCTGAGACACCAGTGGTGGGCAGGGCAGAGACGTTTTAAACAAATAAGTCTGTGAAACTGGAGGCAGGCCAACCACCATTCAGCTTTGCCACACTTAGGTCAATGTTTCCCAACCAGGCATTTCCAGACACGTTGGACCATGACTACCTTCAGCCTCGTTGCCTGAGCGTAACTGAAATGGTGATCCAATATATCCAGATAACACCAATTTGAGGAAGGATTTACAAATGAAGCAGCACGGAGTGAGAGAGACGAATGAGGGAGAGGGAAGTGAAATAGCCTAGCTGGGGGTAGGCGGAACGGCAATCGTCGCACAGACTGCCAGAGAGAAGGGGAGTCAGAAGGGCTTGTCAGCTTATACAGGAGCCAAACCATTGGCTGATGCAGCGCTGCCCCTGACTAGTTCAGCTCCACCTGTGTGGCTCCCTGCATGAGAAACCTGTATTAAAAATAAATAAAAATTCTTGCTTGCTGGAAAAAGGAAAACAGGGAGAGGCAACCTAGTCTATCAAAGCTAGAAACTCTAGAGTTTCTTGGAGCAGCCACCAAGAAGGCCCTCTCTTGTATGCCCACCAGATGGTGTCCCCAACACTCATGCGAACGAGAGACAGACCGCCCCGCAAGATCTTATTCAGCACATTTAAATCTGACTTTTCCCTCTTGCAAGGAACCCAAGGTGGCCTCACAGCCCTCCTCCTCGTCATTCTATCCTCACAACAACCCTGCAAGGTAAATTAGGCTAAACGTCAGCAACTGGTCTGGATGTCACCCAGTTGGCTTTATTGCCGAACAGGGACCAGGACCTGGATCTCCCCTGTGCCGCACTCATAATCATGTGGCGTGCATGAGAGATGTGGCCTTTCACCTACCCTGGTTCCAAGCCATACAGTCACATCCAGCACTTTGAATTGTGCCTGGAAAGAAGCCAACAGCCAGTGAAACTGTTGAATCTGCATCATTCTGCAAATAAAACACTTGGATTCACTGGGGGCGCCGCTGTAAGGGTGATTCCGGGTAGGGAGAGAGATGGTGGTAGGGGAGGAATGTATCTGCATGGGAGAAGAGAGGACAGGTATATCACACCTGTCTCCTCTTCCGGTTCCTCCCTCAGCCATAAGGCTCCTAGTGATCTTGTCAGTTAAATGCCCTCTGGCCTGTTGGTGCTGTTATTAAATGCCAGGTCGGTCCAAAATGAAATCTCCCTCATTTATGATATGATTGTTGATGAGGGGACCGTCCTGATTCGTATCACCAAAAGCTGGGTGGGGGGGTTCCTCTCTCCCAGCTGTGCCCTCCTGGGCACTTGGTGCAGCACCAGCATCGTCTGGAGGGTCGGGGTGGCAGCAATTGTCTACAAAAGCGCAATTTCTCTGGCCAGGAGTCCAGTCCACGGGGGGCTGGTTTGGGTGTTTGTACCTGGCACTGGGCACTCGAGGCAGATTAGGGATTTTGCTGCTGTACTGCCCACCCTGCTGCCCAGCAATCTCCCTGCCTGAGCTGACGGAGGAAGCCTTGCATCTGGTGTTGAGGACCCCCAGAATGATGGTCCTGGGGGACCTGAACATTCATGCGGAGACTGATTTAGCTAGGGCAGCTCAGGACTTCATGGCTGCCATGACAACCTATCTCTGATTCTAGCATACTGGACTATAGGCTTACTCTGCTGGGGTACTAAAAACCAAACCTCTGTCACCACAGATAACTAATTTGAAGTTGGTCTTTCTTCTGCCACCACCCTGAATCAAGTCACCTTCACGTTCTCATGGTCCAAACATCATCTGTTAGCTGGTGCAGGCAGGAGTTTGGACAAAACTATGAGACTAACACGACAGAGCTAACATTGCCCATAACAAGCTTATTTTCTCTCCTGCTAATTTCTTTGATTAAACAGAAGCAACAGAAACACGTCATTCCCCCAGAACAAGTCAGAGAGGAGAATGAGACGAGCGGGGCCACCACTCGCAACAACGGCTGTCACACCACCTTCCAATGTCCACCTCCTCCCTTTATCTGGCATTAAGATTTAACATTCAGCTTCACAAGTTCAGACAACAGCCAACGTATTTCGCTCTTCATCTGTCATTCAAAACAATGGACAGCCTCGCTGTTATCAATCACTTTCTGCAAAAAAGAGAACACAGAGGAGAAGGGAATTTTAGTACCACACATACCTTGAAGGCAAGCAGCATCAACTCTCCACGGTGTTCAGCTTGCAGTTCCCTTTCTGATTTTGCTGTCTTTTCTAAACTGTTGTTGTTGTTTTTGGATTCTGAATGATCTACATTTTCAGAATGTAGTCCCAGTGCTGCCTTGGATAGTATTTTTGCTTCTATTAGTTTTCTTCGTTCTTTTTCACTGGTGTTTAACATCAAAAAAGGTGACCCTTCTGCAGATGGCGACATGCCAAGTGATAAACAATGTTCAGAGCCGTCGTCCTTCCTAACATTCTGTTCTTTGTCTGGGAAGGCCCCTGAGATTCCCTTTCCAGATTTACACTCATCTGTAGAGAATTCAGAAGGCACAATGGCTTGCTGGCCTGACTGCTCTTCAGTCAGAAGGTCAAGGCCACCTTTCTCTAGCAATATGTGCCCTCCAGATGCAGACTGAAGGGCACTGCTGTCTGTTTCAAAAGTTGGATTGCCTTCATTTTCATTCCAGATCTTTCCTGGATGTCTCATGAATTCAAATGTTTTCTGAAAGTGCAGAAAAGATACCAGTCACATCTCAATGTCCAAGACAGTGTATTTGAATATCCAGTGTTCCAAACCAGAAAGACTGAATGAGCCACATGTGGTTTCAAATGAAATAGCCCATGATAGATGCATATTGGAGCCCTCCAATAACAACTATTCCAACCTGGCAAAATGGAGCCCAGGAATGGCCTGTACAGGATAAAGGTATTTTTGACAACTTTTGCATATTCTGTGGGAGGCCAGTGTAGGCAGGACAGGAAGTCTTCAACTTTCTTAAGCTTGGAGTACTAACCTGTAATATAGGAAGAGATTTATTTCTTTAACTTGCCTGTTCCTCTTTTGCCTTCTCTTTACCATTTTTCTCCTCTCTCTGAGAGCATGGATGCACATTCATTCTTTCCCTGGGAAGTGCAGTTCACAGGAGAGGGGAATAAAAACCTCTTAACTGTAATTCCTAAGATTTGGTAGGGTGCCATGATGTCCCAACTCTCACAGAAGGGGCTTAAATATGCAGTGTAGTGCTACCACACCCCTCTCCTTCTCCTGATTTTGTTACACACCTTTTAAAAACCAAAAGCTACGGTGTCAGCAGGGAAAACCAATGCACATGCTGTAGGTAAGGCAAAATCCCCAACCATTCTGAACCTGTGGACACATTTGCAACTTTGAGAAACTGCTTTGGGTGTCTGCACTACTTGAAGATTTAAGGACTACTGAATGTCAACCTTTCAGTAGATCTATACTTAGAAGTAATTACTGGGGAAGGCAGAGTTTGTTGGGAAGAAGAGATAAGCAGCCAAAACTTCCTGGCAAGCTTACATGAACAGTCTTCTCCTCCTCCACTTCATCAGGGGTCTAAAATTCCTTCAAAAGTGCACTCGCTAAGCAATTTTCCTTCATGTTCTAGACATAGCAAAATGAGACATTTCATACAAATTTGGTCTCTAGTATTAAACCATCTGGCCAAAAACAAAACTTGGAATGGCTATGTTGGTATATTAGAAAAGTAAATCCCAAAGTCACGATATAGTAATGTCTTTAATAAGACCAATCAAAATCGCACACAATCACGTGTATTCCACCTGGTAGCATCTTGCAACCTCTCTTGCTTATAAATAGGTCTGCATAACAGAAACCCATCTGTTATGCAGATGGTTATGCAGATGTTATTTCTGCAACCCATCTTAAAACTCTGATAAACTGACAATCTCGGGACAGCAACTTTATGTCCAGCTTTTGCACGGGCATGCGCACACGCAAACCTAATCAAAGCACTGCTATACCGACACTGAGGCCAGTGATCGGAGGCAGAACCAATGACCTGGAGGCGTGCTTCCTCTGGAGGGATATCTTCCAGTTCCTCTGACAAGTCAGGTATGAGGTTGGATTGATCTCGCTGGAAGATGAAAAGCTCCCCATCTTCTTCTTCATCAGACTATCAAGGGGTAGAAAGAAACAATGAAATTCATGCCAAGGCAATAGAAGATAAAAGGAAGCAGGCATTGGTCCTCACCCACCCTCTTTCTTGGACACCTCAGTACTCATTATACAAATGGCTAAAACACATTTATTTGGAAGTAATTAATGTCAAAATCTGTGACATTTCATTATAAAAAAATGATGGAATGACTTAAGGGAATTGAACAGAGATAATAGGATTAGCAAAAGAGTTAACATGCTGGGTGGAAATCCACAGTATCTTACAGCACTTTGAGTTACCACCACCACCCACTCCAGGAAAGAAAGCAATCTATTTATGTCTCTTGAATTAAGCCCATGTATGCCTTAATTTTCTGTGTAATTCTGAGTAGAAAACAGCTTTCCTGAGGATTTTGGAAATCTACATCAATCTTTCTCTACCTAGAGACCTCCAGATGAATTGGAGTATAGTGGTTATGCTGGTTGGTGATGATGGGAACTGTAGTCCAACTTGCCTGGAGGACAGCAATCTGAGGAATGGTGCTCTGCATCTTGGATGGTTAACAATAATTTCTTGAGATTGGAAGAACAGAAAACAGGGAACAGTACCTACCTTCAGAATGTCAGAGTCCATTGAGGGGATCTGATCCTTCACTGTAGACAGGACATCTGCCCATTGGAAAGATGCTGTCAAACAGTTGGCAGGAGTCTCTTTTTCCTTCCTTTGGTCCTTGGACGCCATAGGAAATAGTCTTCTATCAGACTGCACTTCAGAAAATGGCTCTAAAAAGAAAGGGGCAGAAATAAGCACAGCGTAGAAATGTCTAAATAGATTAAATGGCACATGTGCTTTTCTTGAACTAAGGAGAAGGGGTGTCCCTGTGCTTAAGTTCCTCACTTGGAGACCTTACAGTAGTCTTGATGTCTTCGCCTACATCTCAGCTCATGGTTGCAGTGAAGAGAAAGCTGGGATAACCCCTTGGACAGTGCTCTGGGCTCCTTGGAGGAATACTGGGACAGTAATGTCTTGAAGAAGAACTGGTTGAAAACCTTGTAGCACTTGACCCATTATTTGAGGATCAGAACTAATTCAGCATTGTATCGTGTTCCCACTGTACCAAAACAGATGATGTACCTCCTACCATTATGGCAATTAAGAGAAATATGGTGCATATTTTATATGAACTGCAGGTGATTTATTTTCACATGCAAAGTTACCACTGTGGGGCAATATGGATTTAAAAACTGGCACTCTCAGCAGCTTTTGATACCATTGACCATGGTATCCTTCTGGGGCAACTGTCTGAGTTGCACGTGAGTGGCACTTCGTTGCCTGGATGGCAGGCTCCAGAAGGTGCTGCTTGGGGGAATTGCTCTGTCCCTTGGATTCTACAGCATAGGGTTCCTGGGGGCTCAGTCAATGAACACCTACTGCTGAGCGAGGTCATCCAGAGTTTTGGAGTGCATTGTCATCAACAGAGGCAGCAGTTGTGCTCTGGAGGCACAGCCATCACCACCAGCAGACTACTTCAGGGAAAGGACCGAGGCGGCAGCTGAAAAGTGGTGCCAACAGGGAATTGCACATGTGGTGTTCCATTCAGTGACCACTTCGGATGGGCGTGGAAAGAGGCCAGACTCTCCGAAACGGCTATTGATCAGCTTAGATGCATAGCAGCCAGTTTGGTTTTATCATTTTCATTTTAATTGTGTGTGTAGGTGACTTTGGGAAGCAAGGGGGTGGTCACATGTAGAGAGCCATCTGGCACTGGGGGACCAGTCCCAAGCCACCCAGTAAGCTTCACGGCTGAGTGGAGACTAAAATCCAGATCTCCCATGTCCCCAGTCGAACTCTCTAAGCCCTACAGCACGAAGAATGAGGACCGGTGAGGGTGAAATGGGACTGTAAATCACGCCATGTTCTTTGCTGGAAAAAAAGGCAGGATATAGTGTGTGTGTGTGTGTGTGTGTGTGTGTGTGTGTACGCGCTGCATATGGATCATGCCATTTGGAACACTTGCAGGTCTTTGTTTTAATCACTTGAGTGATGTTTGTTTTCTTTCTAAATGCTTCATCTCTGTTTGTGTGTGCATGCCTACAGTTTTACATTTCTGTTATTAGCAATACATCATTAATAGAACATTATATTCTTAGAAAGCTATTATATCATTGACAACTGAGCGATTTTCCATTTTAGAGACAGAGGCACCTGGATGCACCAGACACCCGCACTTGGCGCGGAAGGGAGATGAGAGGGGGCGCCTGTACCTGCGAACCACGGGGCCCCCCTTGGCCACGCCCCTCAGACGCCGGGCGGCGCCTTTCCCGTCACCATGACAACCAGACGCCAATAACTGCTCGCGGTCTCCTCCGCAGGCAGGCGAAGCGCCACCCGGTGCTTGGCCGGACCACACACTCCCCCGCCTCGACTCGCCGGTCGGCACACCCGAGCCCCGCGCAGGCGGCGCGCCCCACACAGCGAGCCACCCGCCGCCCCCGCTCGTCCCATTCAAACGGCGGGCGCCGCCTCGTCGCCAGCCCCGCCTACTCCTGCGGTCCTGGCAGGTTAGACACCACGCTGCTCTTCGTTAGGCCCGCCCTGCCGCCTCAGACACGCGCCTCAAAAAAGAACGTGAGCTACATATGCCTATGGAAGCAGGGAGGCTCCCGATCTGGAGCACTGAAAGCCTGAAAGAAAAGACTGAGGGCCTCAAGATGGTTTCTATATTTCTTTCCGCTTCTTTCCCCTTACGAGACCTGCTCCGTTACGCCACCCTCGCGAGCGCGCGCGAGGGATAACCTGATTGGTTCATTCGATCGGAAGAAAGAGGAGGCGAGGCGGGCAAAAGAAAAGACCCGGGGAATCTTGGCTTTTCATTGGCTGCCTGAGCAAAGGCTCCGGGGGTGCCGTACAATGGGAGAGAAGATGGTCACGTGGCCGGAGTGACCTGAGAGAGGCCCTCCGGAAGTCCGGACATTCTTCAGTCGGCGTCGTTTTGGGGCATTTCCGGAGAGTGGCTGCGCTGCACTGAGATTAAAGTAGGGAGGTTCGCGCGGTGGCGGGAAGTTTGTCGTAGTTCTCATGGGTGGTTGTAGCCTCGGGGAGCCTCTGAAGGCCTCCCTTCTCAGGTAGACTTCGACACCAGGCTTTGCGTGGCGCTTTGCGGCTCCCCTGAGGGCGCCACACAAGGTGCCGTCGGGGAGCGACAGCTGCTAGAGTTGCTTTTAGCCACTTGTGCTATGACTGCGCCTGTGTGGGATTTTAGTGCAACTTCGTCACGGTGCTTTCCAGATGTTTTAGACTCCATATTCCAAATTGGGGATGTCGGGAGGGGTAGTCAATACATCTGGATGGTTCCAGTCTAGGAAAGGCTGTTCAAATGCCTTGCTCTCATCTGTTGATCTTGATCTGTTCTAATGTCTGTTTGATCATCAGAGTTGGGCAATGTCAACCTAAATCTGCAGGCACGTGCAAGCTTTTAAGTTCTCTGGAAGTCTTTAGCAGGCACATTGTTAGGTGTAAGCTGATACTTGCAGCACTTACCGCCGACTTTATCAGTCGGACTGTAAATTTCTACTTAAAGACTGCAGGTTTCTTTTTTCCTATTTTTATTTGTTTAATGTATATGCATGCTGCTCGGTGCAGGATCTCTAAAAGTGCAGTTCTATGCATCTTTAGATAGAAAATAGCTCTACCACACCTAGAGTTCCTGAGCCAGCATTGCTGGCTGGGGAATGCTGGGCATGGTAGGACTTTTTCTGTTTAAACATGCAAAGGATTATGCTCTAAGTGGTCTACAAAATGCATAAATAACTACAATACCTGTCTAGTCTCTGGACTTTGCTGTTTGTTTTCTTATCCCCTGCTTTTTGTGCCACCTAAGTTATTGCCCTGTAGACAAGCATGGCTATTTCTGGCTTTAAGAAAATGGCATGCTTCAGAAAATATGTGATTAGATAATAAATAACATTCTGATTTGTAGGTCCTTCAAATTTGTTAATCTAAATGGTTGTTCTTTTTCTCTGCGTTGAGCTTTTTGAGTTAAGCTATGGTATAAATAAGTAAGCATGCTTCTAGATGAAAGACTCCTGGTACTAACAATCAGAAGAGCTTGAGCAGCTATCCCAGTGATGGGAGCTATATTAGAGATGTGCAAAACTATGCATAGTATGGAATATTGATAAAGAGACACTTTCTCTCTCTCTCCTATAATTCTAGAACCCAGGGTCATCCCAGTAAACTGATTCAGGGTACATAAAGGGAAGGATTTCTTCACATAGCACATAGTTAAACTTTTCTACCATATCCTACCATATGTAGCAATAGCCTTCTGTTTGAAATATTTTAAGGACAGGACAAATTAATAAAGAATAAGGCTATTAATAGATACTAGTACGTCTAGCACTGGTATGACTGTATGCAACCTCTGCTTTCTGATGCAGTGTAACCATGTACACTGCTTGGTGAGGTATATGGACAGGGAGATGCTTTTGTATTCATGACCCGCTTATGGCTTTTCCATGAGCAGCTAGTTGGCCACTGTGGGAACAGATAGACTAGATGGGCCCTTGTTCTGATTGGCATGACTTGTCTTATGCTTTTATCCCACTTCTTCTTATGTAACAGGATTTAATGTGCTAGCAAATGAGCCCTTAAATTGGGCTATTTAGAGGAAAGCTATGGCAAATCTAGACAGCATCCTAAAAAGCAGAGACATCACTCTGCCAACAAAAGTGCATATAGTCAAGGCTATGGTTTTCCCAGTTGCAATGTATGGCTGTGAAAGCTGGACCATAAGCAAGGCTGAGCACCGAAGGATTGAGGTCTTTGAATTGTGGTGCTGGAGGAGACTCCTGCGAGTTCCTTGGACCACAAGGCGATCAAACCAGTCAGTTCTAGAGGAGATCAACCCTGACTGCTCTTTATAAGGCCAGATCCTGAAGATGAAACTCAGACTTTGGCCACCTAATGAGTAGGAAGGACTCCCTGGAGAAGAGCCTAATGCTGGGAACAATAGATGGCAAAAGAAGAAGGGGCAGCAGAGGATGAGGTGGCTGGATGGAGTCACTGAAGCAGTTGGTGTGAGCTTAAGTGGACTCTGGGGGATGGTGGAGGACGGGAAGGTCTGGAGGAGTGTTGTCCATGGGGTTGCGATGGTTCGGACATGAATTCACGACTAAAACCAACAAATTTACTGTTTTCCACAAATAACGACAGGAGTGCCATGTTTCAGAGTTCTTACTGCTTGAATTGCGGGCAGTGGCATTCATGCAGATCTTGCAGATGGAGGGGGCCAAGCATGTTTTGGCTGGAGGTAGTGGCAAAAACTTGGGTGGGAAACTTTGCCCAGAGGCAAATAGCAGAGGTATGCTTGGCAACACAATTTAGGTTCTCCCAAATACAAACTTGGTCAGATAGTCAACGGCTTCTTGGAAACTGCACTCTTTTCTCTGCAGCAAGAACACTGGTATAGGAATATTGCCCAGAGAAGCAACCAGTTCAAAGGAGTTGTTGTTGTCTTCTTTCCCAGAGAGGGAAATTAGATTGACTTCCAAGCTCAAGTTTCTAGGGGCATGCTTCCCATACCTTTCAATGCATATTCTGAGCCTCTTAGAAGTTTGCTCTTCATTTCCCATAAACTCTTAGAAGTTTGCTCTTCATTTCAGTGGAGGGGGATAACATCTGCATTCATCCTGCTTCATGGCCAGAGTTGCCATCACTGTTGAAATGAATGGGGAAACCTGCTCATGCATCTTTACCTTGCATTGCTTTGGAACAAGCCCCTCATTCTAATGCTGGTCCACATATTCACTTCCTTCCGTCGTCCATCCTGTGTTGGCAGGTGTTACTTACAGGGGGGCAGCACATCATCAAAGATGTCTCAGTAGGCCTGGGTTCGAAGCAATTACAGTGTCACATGGCAGACAGGGTTGCAGGAGGTTTTCCGTGAGCCTTGTGACAGCTTCAGCCCTGCTCCCGTTCCTGTAGCAACAGGTGGTTCTGTGAACATTAGCAAGTGGTAAAGCTTCTTTGTGTACTGTGAAGAAATATCACATGTTGGTTTGTGTTGATCAAGCTACTGTCAGAGGCACAGGGATAGATTGTCTCATCTTTTCCCAGTTTTATTCAATTCATCTATATGCTGCACTGAATTCAAGGTGGCCTACCTAGGGATCCCAACCTCATACGTTTTCAGGTCTTATGAGGTCTTGATATCCTACTGAAATGCTTCTAGCATGGTAGCAAAAGCGAGAAACTGATATTTGCTTCCTTTGCCTCACTAGGTCACCATGTCGGAGCTGAGCGACGAAGCCAGCGAGTCAGAACTGCTGAATCGCAGCCTGTCCATGTGGCATGGCGTGGGACAGAGGGTCTGTCAGCAAGAGTTAGATGTTCCTCTGGATCTTCACACAGCAGCCTCTATAGGGCAGTATGAAGTGGTAAAGGAGGGCATTCAATGGTAAGGGGCAGCTGTCTTTTAAGAGGAAAAAATAATGTCCTTTTGCTACAGTTTTTCTTTATTCACATTGACTTCTATAGATAAATGAGGCTTCATCTACATGTGCAGCAGAACAAAATGGTAGAGTCCTGAGTTGGTAAAATGGACTGAACCACCGCAGACAGTAAGTAGAGGATCACCTTTTTGAATGCTAAAATAATGACAAAATACTGTTTCCAGAAGAGGAAAATTGGCACAGCAGCAATTAGGATGGGCGGTAAATGCTCCCCGTGATATATTAGTATTTCGGATACATGGGGGAGCATTCCAGACTAACATCCCCCATCTTCAGCCTAAATTGGTAGAGTCCATTCTACTACAGTTTTGCTGCACAGGCAAATCAGCACCAGTTATTTAAAGTCATTATTCGGCACCAGTTATTTAAAATAATTCTGTGAAGCATAACAAAAGTCTCCTGGAATCATTTGAGGCAAAGAAGTAGAAATAAGAGGGTGATGCAGTCAGTCTTTCCAGTTGCTAATGTGGAGAAATGCATTGCTGCGAAGACTGTCAGCAAGATGTTTACAATGGTGGTCCGTTTTGAAGTTGCGCAGCAGGGCAGGTTAGGAAACGACTTTTCAGATTTATGATCCATGGTAACTTGTGATACTTTGCATGTGGAAAAGGAACTTACCCCATGCCTTTCAGCAGGGAGATAGACCTGAACCAGAGGAACTGCGGTGGCTGGACCCCGTTAATGTATGCCTCTTACATTGGTCACGACACCATTGTGCATATGCTGCTGGAAGCCGGTGCAAATGTGAATACGCCGACACCAGAAGGGCAGACTCCGCTCATGCTGGCCGCTAGCTGCGGCAACGAGAGTGTGGCCTCTTTCCTCCTCCAGGTAGGTGTACTTGGTAACGGCTGCAAAAGGTATCAGCCGTGAACTTTATACGTTTGCAGGATTCTTTCTAATTGGTGCAGCACAATGTGACTAAGAAATGAAGGTGATAAGACGTAAGTGAGACTTTTCAAGTTTAAAACAACTAAAGCAGATGATAAAAACCTGACATCAGAAATAACCAAAAAAAAGAGTGACTCTGTGGAACACTTGGTGATCTTCCTCCAGCCTCTGGGGGACTGAGTACGTCTTTAAAAACCTCAGGAAAGAGTTCCATTTTAACCTGTCGCTGAGAAAATGAGAGATTTGGCACCAGTCAGGCTGCAATGGGGAGATTACTCCATAGATGGGGGGCCAGCACTGAGAAAACTCCTCCCCCTTGCTTCCATCCCCCACAGTTCCCTCAGAGTTGGCACTTGAAGAATGGCCCCGGAAGTTGAGCGTAGTGTTTGGGTAGATCGTGGTTTTACTGTTCTTTCCCCTAAGCTGCTTGAAAATCTCTCTAGTACAACCATTTCTGTTGTCCCGAACAGGAAATAAACTGGTAAAGCATCTTTTCGAAAGGCATCTTATTCCTTTATCTTATTGCAAAGGCATCTTATTCCTAATAAAAGAGAAAATGGAATAGCCCCTTTTTTCTTTCAAGGGTGGCCCAAAAGTAGAGGGTCATAACATATCTAATTCTCATTAAAGTGATAAAACCAGTTAAGGCAGGTGAAGCTTACCTGTACAGAAGTATGTCCCTTTGTCTTTACACCATTGATAAATAACTCTTTTATTCCAGCTAGTTTTTGCTCTGTATTTCTTACTATTGCCATTTTAAAACATTAGACTTTGGAGCTGCTTTTCCAATACTTAATGTTTTATTTTTAGAAGAATACATTAGCAGTCTTGTTTTTGCCATCACTGTAATCTGCCTTGATTATTATTGTAATGGAAAAAGTGGATATCAACAAACCGACGTGCTTGCAGGCTGAGGTATGGTGCAAATGCTCGATTGCCCCCTCACTGTACCTTCTGGCTTGAAACAGGCACGGGGAGGGGCACTGCCGTAACAGACGCTCTGTATTTCTTTGAAGCGAGGTGCCCTGTTGGAGATGAAGGACATGCACGGCTGGACTGCCCTCTTCCATTGCACCAGCGCTGGCCATCAGCAAATGGTCAAGTTCTTACTGGACAGTGGCGCCAATGCCAACTGCAGGTAAGAGTGAACACAATGAGTGTCCTCCCGGGTTTTGAACACCTGCTGTCATCACACAATGCTTTATGTTAATTAGGTGAGCGGATTCCTGCCTTTGTACCTAGCGCTAAGGGCAGAGGTAGCAGTTTTTGTGCCTCCTCTAGAACTGTTCTACCAGCTTTTATTTCAGAAGCCTGGACATGCCCCGACATACAGAGGCTGTGTATGTGCTACAGTGGTGCAAAGTTACCTTCGGAACTTGCTTTCTCTAGATTTGGCAACTGCTGACATGGCTAAAGTAGTAACACTGGCTGCTTCTGACTGAAGGCCAGTGCGACTGTATGCATTGGAAGAGGCAAATGTGTTGGTCAGAGAAACTATGTTTCCAGAAAGACAGTAGTATGGAAAGATACTAGAATTCTCAGTACTAGAAACCTCCTAGAATTCTGGCAAATTGCAACAAGATGGTTCCACTGCTGGCCTTCAGAGAACTTTTATATAGGAAGCAAGAAAAATGGAACACTGAACAGAGTCTTCCTGTTGATCCATGAAAATGCTGCATCAGAAAAATAACAAGATTTTAAAGATTATGTCCTTCCAGTTCTGCATGTGAAACTGCATTTCATGCTGCTCCTTGGTTCACATTCTTGTATTTCATTTCCTGTCAAAGCATTAGTACTTCATACTATTCTTTTTGCTCCTCTCTGGTCTCACTGCTTAATTCATCTGGCTAGACTTTTTCTTTTTGCTTGCTGTTTAGCCTTGATAGTTCTTTTATGGAGCTCCGTGTCAGTACATTCTCTTTGGCTTCAGTGCAAACACTTTCAACTGGACTTGCTCTGCTCCTTGTTACTTGAATCTTGGTTCGCTGTTGCTTTGCCTCAAATTTCTATGTGAAGGCATTTTCTTATATAGAAGTGTATTCAAGTAGGTGAACCTCCACCTGCAGTCTGAAGAAATGTAACATATCAAGTCTTCTGTCCTGAAATGTGGGCAAGAAATATTAAATTAAGTTTAAATAAATAAAAGTAAGCCTATATTTCCTTTGAGAAGAGAGGTGACAGGATGTCTTGGGGATGCTGAATTTGGCCCAGGGGCTCTTCCCCACAACTGACAGTTTAAAGTAACTTGGGCACTTTTCAGACCCAAAGGAGAAGGGTGCCGCTCAGTTGTAGGTGCATGCAACATCCCTACTTCAGTCCTTTAGCTAGAGACCGAGAAAGCCAATGCATCATAGCCTTGGCCTATAGACGTGGACAGAAATGCTGGAGAAGGCTAATGCTGAGACCTTGAACATTTGCTTGTCTGGGTAGATAGTACTGAGCTAGATGAACCAATGCCTGACTCTGTACGATTGCTTTATTTGTTGATGCTGGAATATGGTGTTACGGCCAAATTATTCTAGTGTTGTGCGTCCAGTATTGCTTGCTCTTGATTCTTTCCTTCTCAGCTGACCAGCATGCCCCCACTGCATTGATAACTACACCTCTCTTGACCCTAGCCTTCCACGGGCTGTATCTTTCTGTTGTCCAGGGAGCCCCTCTGTGGATACACCCCACTGATGGAAGCGGCTGCTTCTGGCCACGAGATCATTGTCCAGTATCTTCTCAATCATGTAAGTGAGTGTCGGTTTCTCAGGTAGTCCACAGACCCGTTCCTCTCCTCCAGTGGTTTTCCAACTTGTGGCAATTTGACAGTACATCAAGTGGTATTAGTGCCGCAGTTGAAAAGCACTGCTCTAGTATCGATGTTAAGTAACCCAGTTTTGTTTTGAGGCTGCAGTTTTCACTGATGTGGCTTCTGACTTTATCATGGGCTAAGAGACACAAGAGGCCTGTACATCCACCTGGTTCCTTCAGCACAGCTTTGCCTTCATTATCTGTCCTGTCCTGGGTGCTTCCCATTTTTCTGCCACTATACATATTTTTCCTTTTAGAAAGCATTGCATATAATCAGCAACTATTTTCCTTTTCTTGAGATATATTATGATTTATACAACACACCTATGGTGTCTAAATCACTCTTAGCGACTTATCTTCACCCTGGATATTTCTTTCACTTTTATAGCAGCTCTAAAAATGTTAACTCTTTCCTTCAGCATCACATCTAGACTTTCTTTAAAATCATACCAAATGTGTCTTACTGGAATGAGTAAATGCCAGGTCAGTCAGGATTAACATATGGTGCATTCCTTTATACCTTTCTTCTTTGGCTGAATTTTACCAGATTTTTATAACCAGTATAACATCAAAAATGTCTCTCTTCCTGACTCATTCTGTTCCTTACCTACACTGATTGTGCTCTTCCTGCACATCATGCTATGGGGCAAGGTCAGCGAGAGGGGAAGTATCTACGTCTATTGCATGCTCTCTTCTCTTCTCTTCTCTTCTCTTCTCTAGGATGTGCAAGCTGGGAATGTAAAGAACAAAGTGGGGGTTTTGCACTGCTATTTACACTGCCACAACAGCAGCAACACAGCAAGGCCATTTTGCACAGCACATGAAACGAACTGCAGCACATATGACTTCGGTTTCGATTGCACAGTGATTGGTTGAGGCTTCATGCTGTTGTCTGAGCCTGGTCATTCCAGGGTTAAACAACCCTCCGTGAACCCCGACTGCAAATCATGGATTAATCATGTACAATCTAAATGGCTGCAGTGCATCTCAAGGAGGTGTTTCGTTTTCCATGAGTCAGCCATATTACTCAAAATGGGTCCAAGTCTTTTCAGCATAGTTATTCTACTGTATGGCTTCTGCAAATGTTTAAATGCTTTTAAATGCTATTCTATGTTCTCTGTGTTAATCAAAGCTTGTCCATCTTTTTCTAATTTTTAATAACATTTTTAGTTTTTAAATTTTTGAATTTTTAAGGTTTTTTAAGCCTCTGGTTCCTAAGCCAGTCCAACTGGATTGGTTTATTGAAGGTTGGGTTGGGAGATCATCCCTATTGCACCTTTGCCTCAGACTTGCTTGGGTAGCTCTGTAATATTGGGGTGAGATACTTGCAGCTAGTTCCATCCTTATGACGACTTCACAGGTTAACTTCTGAAAATATATTTCTAACCAAGCAGTTAAAAATGGTAATATTTGTGAAACAAGCGTTTCAGATGACAGTGTCTTCCAATTATGACCTTGTGGTTTTTCCCGTTTATTCTGCCCCTTTCTTAGACAAAAAGTCCATGAAGGAAGGAAAGTCGGAATATTCACAGAACATATTTTGATTGAAAGTGATAGGAGCTTCCTGTCTGGAAGCAGCTGTGGTTACTGAATACATAAATATTTCTACCCTGTGATCAAGCTGTAAATGCCTAGGTGCTTCATTTCCTCTGTTAATGAACTGGGTACTGAGGTCACTCAGCAAAAATAATGCAATAGTTTCTACGAATATCTGGCTGAGCACAATTTGAGACATAATATATTTGTGTGTCATTTTGAGGTGAATGGAGAAAAGTGGCTGGTACATTCGGAACGACCTGCCTGTACCTGCACCCCAGTATATAGCCATAAAATTTGCAGGTTTCAGGTTCATTATATGCAGGTTTCAGTTTCTGAAACTCACTCTCTTCCTTCTCCACTGCAGCCCACAGAGGGGCAGGCAAGAGCACAGGTTTCCTGTTGTAGACAGCCTCGAGCTATGAACCACATCACTGCTCTACAGGCGAGGGCAGAAGATGAGAACATATGTTAACATTTTGTTGCAAGTTACATTTGTGTATATTCTAATAGGAAAATCAGGTGGCCAGCGATCTCTTTGGAAGCAAAATGGGACCACCCAAAAATAAGGGCCCCATAAATTTTCAGATTTGTATCACTGAAAAATAGCTGTATAAGTTTCTGTGTGATACAGTGTTGAAGTCATAGATACGAATATGTGGAGTAACTCATCTCATTGAGGGGAAACCTGGGATTTTACAATTAATGACAAGGTTATGAATGCCTTTTGGGATTTCTTTGTTTACTGTGGACACATTTCACCTCTACCTAGGGTGGGTTGTGTGGGGAAGAGGTTCTGAAGCAGGTTCTCCAAAATACGAGTCCATGGATGTTTTAAACGGCAATTGCCAGCACCGTGGACCATTGGCCAGGCTGGGTGAGGATGGCGGGATATAGTACGGTGACCTCTGGAGGTCTAAGGGTTGGAAAAGCTAATCTAAAGGAAGTGGAAATGGGGCAGCGCGTGGTGGTGAGCTACTGAGATTAAAAAAAAATGTTCAGGTAGCAGGTTGTTAGTGCGGAGCAGGTAAAGGAAGAGCGGCAGCAGAGAAAGAATGGTCCTGCTCCAGCTCCTAACAGCTTTATAGTAAGCATCCTCATGGAAGATGGGTCACAGGAACCCAGAGATGGAAAGCCCCTTTTCCTTTCCCAGTTTTTTACAATAATAAAGTTCTTGGCTGTTAACCTATATGTAGTCCTAAACTTGGTCCGTCTAGGAATATATAGGTCAACAGAGGAAGGTAGGTGGTTGGCTGGCTGGCAAAACAGTGTTCCCTCCCATCTCCAGTTAGTACTGCAAATCCTGAACAGAGGTGCTCCAATGAAGGGCTGGCAATATGCTGTGCCATTCTCCTTTATGTCTTACTTCTCTTGATCCATTTTCATACTCGAAATAGGATCAGAAGCCAAGCTTTACTGTCACAGACCCTGGAAAGTCTGCAGATTTATTGAATCAAGATAGTGAAACCCTAATTTCTACCTTTATGCCTGGGAAACTACCTAATCCCATGAGGATGGTGCCTACTGAGTCTAGCTAACAGTGCAAGTCCTTTGGTGGATCCTGTATGGATGCTGTGTGTAAACCTGCCCCCCTAGCATCTTGCCTGGACCATGCAACCTTTGAACAACCCTGGTCGCCTCAGAGCTGACAAAATAACTGAACCAGGGCTGCCTCCCAACAGGGCGTGCGAGTAGATGTGCGGGACAGCACTGGAGCCACAGCGCGGGCGTTGGCCATGAAGTACGGACACGTGAAGATCGTGGGGCTGATCGACCTGCATGCTGCCCCCGTGCCCAAGGTCCTTTGCAGGGGCCCAGGTGACTGAGCCGCCTTGTTACAGTCTCTTGCCAAAGGGGTCTTTGGCTTGCTTAGCTAAATGCCCACCTTGCCTTCCTTCTGGCTCTCATCTTTCCACTGTATTGTAGTTTCTCAGTAAGTTTGCAGTTTATTTTCTCCCGTTTCCACAGAAGAAGCAGAAGGTTTTGAGGTTAGAAATAAAAGTCCTTGGCAAAAGGGACTGGGCTGGGTCTTGCTAGAGCTAAGTGAGCTTTCCTCAGCATGGTGCCCCCTTGATTCTTCAGTTGACACTATTCCTGACTAGCTTGGTTAGGGCTGATGGAAATTGAAATCCAAAGCATCTAGAGAGCACCCAGTCAGGGAAGGCTGCAAGGCAAGACGTCTTAACAGCAGCCTGGCCGTACACTTCCAGGAGAAACCACCTGGAAACTAGCCCAGAGTAGACAGTGACATAGGGGAACAGAGCAGCATTTCCATAGATGCTAGATCTACTGACTGCATTCATTTTGATCCTCAGGAAAATATGAAGATCTGAGCTCATCCGATGAATCCTACACTGCTCCTCAGAGACAAAAGCCTGCTCGCAAATCCAAAGGCCCCAGTATCCATGAAGGGCCCCATGCCTTGGCCAAGATAACAGGAGTCCGAACTGGAGGGAAAAACCAGTCACGTCATGGTGAGTTTGTGTCACTTCCTCTCTCTTAATGGGTTTCCAAACTCTTATGCTTGGGCTACTGCAGTTTCTTGCCTAATGCTTAATGCTTTGGTGGTGAAACCTCCTTTTATCGAGCCTGGTGCAGGGGAGAGCTGACGTTAGTTCACCCTGCAGCATGGGCCTGCCCCTCTACCTTCCTCTGAGATTTCGGGTTGAATAGTTCTATCTTTGTGACCATTGGGAGGGCAGGAGATTAGAATACTGCTGC
Organism: Varanus komodoensis; assembly: GCF_004798865.1. Classification (NCBI taxonomy): domain Eukaryota; kingdom Metazoa; phylum Chordata; class Lepidosauria; order Squamata; family Varanidae; genus Varanus; species Varanus komodoensis. The sequence continues at coordinate 14,225,014 of NW_025335684.1, forward strand.
ATCTTCTGTATGGGTCTTAGTAAATCCTCTCCTTTTTTCCTTTTCGCCAACTGAAGAGCACGATGTTCAAGGGCATGTTTGCTATCTCAGCAAGTCTTTCCCGTGGTAGAGTGAGCGGTCAGTGAAACCTGGTCATTTCAAAGTGCCAGCTGACAGATCTATTGCTACATGTACTTCAGTACTTTCTTTCTGCTGCTTTATGATTTTGTGGTTTTCTTAAAACTGTGTTGATGGTGTGCTGTACTTTCTGGCCATCATAGGAGCCTTTTCAACAGAAAAATGGGATTAATAGGATTTCAGTAAGCTCTCACTTGTTCAGCAGGCATATTAACTCGGACAAAGGTTATGTAATAGCATAGTTGCTGTATGAAATTTCTCCATTCGTTTGTTCACCTCTCTTCCTCTCACTGTATCCCTTTTACACACAGAACAGGTCCCGCCCGAGGGCTATGTTACCTTTAAAGATGATGGAAGTGGCTTTGAAGGAGGAGATCTCCATTACAGAGACGTCACCTCTCCCATCAATGAGCATGATGTGGAAAGTAGCAGCAGCCGAGGTATCTCCTTATTTCCTTGAAGTCAGGTTCTTGTTGTGAATTAACTGCATTTCCCCTCATGATCCTGAGGCCAAGAGGTCAAAGAACACCTGAAAATTGAAGTAGACAACTTCACCCTTTTAGATAAGCATTTTTTGTTGGTGTGGAATATGGCTTGTTCTAGAGTATGCAATCAGAGGATTCACTATCAATTTAGTTACGTTCGGTCAAGTTGTCCCAGAGTTGCAGCGTCCCAATGAATGAAAGCCCTCTAAAACGTTCTGTCCATGACAGCCCTGCTCAGCATTCATATTTGTCCCTTTTTTCTTCTGCCTTCAACTTTCTCTGGCATGATTGTCTTCTCCTGCAAGTCTTGCCTTCTCATGATGTATCTGAAGACTGACAACCTCAGTTTTGTCACTTTTGCTTCCAGAGGAGGCTCTGGCTTGAATTTTGGACCTACTTGCTTCAATTGTGCATCCACTTTCTTCCCGACTGCTTATTTCACTGTCCAGCTTGCACACCCATAGATTGCGATTGGTAATACAATAGTATTGTTTCAACAAGGTCTGAGTGGGGAAGCTCACCATTTTCATTACATTTATGCCGTCCGGCGGAGCTTTTTCGGGTGGTGCAGGGGCTGATACATCCGGGCCCGAAGAAAGATCTTGTGCCACCCTCGAATGCCCACTGTGATGACTTTGCCAAGCATTTCACGGAGAAAATCGCTCAGATTCACCATGAGCTTGACTCTGCTATTGAACCAGATTCTACTGGGGAGATGCCATTGACGCCGTCGAGTCCACAATTAATGGATGAATTTCAGTTGTTGCGGCCTGATGATGTGGACATGGTGCTTGGACAAGTACGTCCTACCACTTGCTTACTAAACCCATGCCCATCTTGGCTACTTAAGAAAGCCAAGGACGGGATTGGGACCTGGATCCTGGAGGTTGTCAACACCTCTCTGAGGGAGGGCCGGGTACCTGCCCCTTTAAAGGAGGCGGTAGTCCGGCCTGTCCTAAAGAAGGCATCCCTGGATCCAGAGGTGGCCGCCCATTATAGACCGGTGGCCAACATCCCGTTCTTGGGCAAGGTGTTAGAGCGGGTGGTGGCGGGACAACTCCAAGCACTCTTGGATGAAACTGACTATCTGGACCCATTTCAGTCCGGCTTCAGACCTGGGTATGGCACTGAATCTGCCTTGGTCGCCCTGTATGATGACCTGTGCAGGGAGAAAAACAGGGGGAGTGCATCCCTGTTGGTCGTCCTGGACCTCTCAGCGGCTTTCGATACCATCGACCATGGTATCCTTCTGAATAGGCTTGTGGGATTGGGGGTCGGAGGCACTGCTTTGCAGTGGTTCCGCTCCTATCTCAATGGCCGGTTCCAGAAGGTGGTGCTGGGGGACTATGGCTCTGCGCCATGGCAGTTATGCCATGGAGTTCCGCAGGGGTCCATTTTGTCCCCTTTGCTATTTAACATCTACATGAAACCGCTGGGAGAGGTCATCAGGAGGTGTGGGCTGCAGAATCATCAGTACGCTGATGATACCCAGCTCTACCTCTCATTTTCCACCAATCCAGGTGAGGCAGTGACTGTGCTGAACCTGTGCCTGGCCGAGGTAATGGGCTGGATGAGGGCCAATAAACTGAAGCTCAATCCAGACAAGACAGAGGTCCTGTTGGTGGGTGGCTCGGGCCTCAGGATGGGGGACTTGGGCCTGGTCCTAAATGGGGTTGCACTCCCTCTGAGGGACAGGGTTCGCAGCTTGGGAATGCTCCTCGACCCTGAGCTGTCTCTAGAAGCTCAGGTGACGGTGGTGGCAAGGAGCGCCTTCCTTCAGCTTCGGCTGATATATCAGCTGCGTCCCTTCCTGGAGAACGACTGCCTGGCGACAGTGACACACGTGCTGGTAACTTCCCGATTAGATTTCTGTAATGCGCTCTACGTGGGGCTACCCTTGAAGATGGTCCGGATACTTCAATTGATGCAGAATAGAGCTGCCAGTTTGCTGACGGGGACTGGACATTGTTCTCATATAACCCCAGTTCTCCGTCAGCTCCACTGGCTCCCGATTGAAGTCTGGGCACAATTCAAGGTTTTGGTTATGACCTGTAAAGCCCTAAACGGCTTGGGACCTGGATATCTAAACACTTGCGTCCATATATGTCCTCCCGCCCCTTGAGATCAGCAATGGATGCCCTTCTCCGGGAACCCTCTGTGTATTAGGAGGGTGAGTACCCGGAGGAGGGCTTTCTCTGCGGTGGCTCCCCATCTATGGAATGCGCTCCCCAGAGAGGTCCGCCTGGCGCCGTCATTATTTGTTTTTCGGCGCCAGGCTAAGACCTTTTTATTTAAAACTTATTTTAAATACTAAATTATTGTATTTATTATTTACTAATTATTTTAGTAATTAAAATACTAAATTTAGTATTATTTTAAATACTAAATTATTTATTAGGATTTTAAAATTAGCCGAGAATGCACCGGGGTTTTTTTTTTTTAATTCTTTTAAATTGTTATATTGTTATTGTTTATGTATGTTTTTTTGTATTTTTTTATGAGCCTCCCCGAGGCTTTGTTGCGATGGGGGCGGCATAGAAATGTTTTAAATAAATAAATAAATAAATAAATGTCCATTTCAGAAGACAATTGCTTCTTCCACAATGACGTAGCTGCTGTCAGGACCAGCAGCAGCAGCAGTGAAGGCCTGGCCAAAGCCATGGGGATCAGCAGTGAGGGCTCTCTGGAGAGCAACGAGGTGGGTGTACTGTAAGTCAGGGAGGGTCTGGTCATCTCTGCCCCGGATTCTCTGACATCGATCACTGCTGGGTAGTGCAGTTTCTCCTGTCAATAAAGTAACTGGATGTATATTCTGGGTGTGGAAGAGGAACAGCCCTGATAGACTTTAGATAAGCTGGAGCCCTCTAGGATTCTGTTTCAGTCTCAGGATGTAGGATGGAAATGTGGCACCTTTGGAACAGTGTGGACCTGATGGTGTTTGGGTCTCAGTGTTTGGGCCTTCTGGTTCTTCAGCAGTGGAACTTGCATGGGCTGGGGTGAGGCCTCCTGCTTGCTCTTCCGGCAGGATATCCAAGTGACTTGATACTTGGTCCCTCGGAGAGCGGAGCCTCACCCAGCCTCATTTCAAAGCAATGGCGAGAGAGGCGCATTCACAAAGCTCCAGTTCTGTGAGCCCTCTTTGTAATTACTAGCAGCTGATTCCCTCTTCAAGGTCAGAAGAAATGTGGAAAGCTGTTGGTACATACCTGCTGTATGTCCCATAGAAGAGAGAAGTAGGACTGATTTCCAAGAGGAGAGGAGCTTGCAGCCTAGTCTCTAACAAACAGGCACAAGCTTTTGAGTCAGGAAGCAATTTGTATTTCATTTGCTGACATGGGCGGCTCCTACACTGGCAGCTCAATATATGAAAAGAGATTGGTGCCCGAGGTAGTGTGAAAGGTTATTTTTCTTCGTGTGGCTGATCTGTGATGGTTCTCATGTGGAAACCATCCAATAATGAGCTTGCAGTATGAGTGCTGTAGTATAGGCACATGTCAGGCATACATCCATTTCCTCAGAAATCTCACAGCCTGGCAAGATGGAACAGTGTCGTCGTCCTCCAACTGGGAGCAGGCACCGGACCTTGCAGGAACAGTGGTTTGCCTGAGGCCTGCTGGCTGAGGTGACCTGCAGAATTTCTATTTCATTTGTCTGCTTATTATCACCTCAAATCGGAAGAATCCCAAAGGAATTGCTAGCTGTACTATTCAGTTTGACCCAGAGACAGTGTTCTTCAATGTCTTGTTCTGAAGCAATCTCTGTCTCAGTGCAGGCTGCAGTTTAAACGCAAATAAAAGCCTGAGATATGCCTGGTATAGATAAGATTGCATAGCTTAAGGTCATGGCGGTCCCGTGTTGTAAAAATGATTGCCATTTTACTGCCTGCAAGTACACCCATCAGGTGTCTTATCAGAGACAAGTAAAACTAAGTCTGATGCATATATGCTAGGCAGATTTATGCTTTGAGGAGTGCAGTGGTTGGCAGTAGTCGTTGTGTAATTGTTCTGTGTTTTTTGTACGTGGGCATTGCATTTTGATTTATACAGTAGGATATGCATCATCCTTTATTTTCATTTTGCTGTACTCTTCGAACAAGTGTTCCTTCCCTTTCCCCCCTATTTGTGTTGGATTTACTGAATTGTGATTTATGCATGTGAATCAAAAAACCTAAAATCTGAAAGCAAAATGTTTGTTTTTGCTGTTTGGTTGCTTTTAAGAAATGTATTTTGATTACTGTTGTAAGCTGCACAGAGACCCTTGTAGGAATAGCTGGTGGCATGCAAGTGCATGCGTGCATAACGGAATGGAAGCGTATCTTCTTGTCTTCCAAACCAGAAGATCTATAAGCAGCTGTTAAAACAGCAGCTATAACTAAACCACCCCCTGCCCAGGTCAGTTCAGTTCAGCAGCAATTATTAGATTGCTGTAGGCTTCCGAGGGTAGTGAAGTAAGTTGTTCAATCCATTACACTGAACACTTCCAAGCAGTGACGTTTTGAGCCCCAATGACACATACTCAGACTGATGCTGATCTGTCAGACCTGAGTGTTCTTCCCCAAAGGATCCGGACATCTGCATTTAGGAGCAGTCTGCACAAGTTTCTGAGCAGACTTCCAGATATTGGCGTCCCTGATGCTCACGTCACGAAAGGTTGGCGATGCCCTTGCTTCCCGTTGGGGTCCCCGTTGCCATTCCTGTGGTCACCTAGTTGCACGTTCCCTTTCCTCACGTTTGTCTTTCGCAGGATTCAGACCACGCAGCGAATGTCCCCAGTCGAAAGCATGCCAGGAGCCACGTGAAGGCTAAGAGCCGCCACAGCCACAGCGACAGCCACTGGTCTTACAGATCCAGGACATCGAACCAGCACTGCAACCCCTGCAGTGCAGAGACGCCTCCTTACACTGGGCCCCAGGTATCCTCGGGGGGGCTGTGGGAGGATGTTTGGGGAGGAGCAAATGTAAGGGCAGTCCCTGCACTTTAGAGCCAGCGCCTGTGAACCTGTGATGGGGGGAGCAGAGTGAAGCTGAGGCCAGAGCTGTCTTTCATGGGACAGAACAGTGAGGGCCAGTTGCTGGTTAGTACTCGGCATGGCAGTGGGTGTCACTGCTGGTTTGCTCTAAACGCTACCGAACCCAGAGAAGTCCATCTTGATGGGTCTTTAAAGTTTCACCTGAGTTCTTTCAAGGACCTCAGAGGAGCATACAGCTCCCCACTCTCCCCCGTCCCCAACAATCATGTGACATAAACTTGTGGGTATATGATGGGTTCAGCTGCATGGGAGAGGAAGGCTTTGAATATGGCTTTCCCCAGTTCTGGTCCAGCTATCTAACTGGGTGCATCACACTGGCTTTGCAAAGGAGGTGCTCCAGTTGGGCAGCCTCTGAGTTCACAGGATGCTGATTGTGCTTGCAGGCTTCGGTGGGCATGACCACTTCTTCCACTTGGCCTTGAGCTGCATTCCTCCCTTTCTCTGTTTGTTTGCTGTGCCGGCTGCAGGATCTCGCCACCTTCCTAGAACAGATTGGGTGCCTGAAGTACCTGCAAGTATTTGAGGAGCAAGATGTTGACCTTCGTATCTTCCTCACCCTAACAGAGAGCGACTTGAAAGAGATTGGCATCACGTGAGTTGCTGGCAGCCCATGCACCTAATTCCTTAGCTATGGCATAGCTTTTTTTCAAATCCCTCTGTTCTTGCCACCTGAGACTTGAGCACTTCCTCACTACGATCAGTGAAGACGTGCCCACGTGGCATAAACCAGCGCTCCCAGTTGGTCGACTTGAAATACAGAAATCTTCTGAGAGCCCTTTCATCCAGCACTGTATTGCTGCACACAAGCCCTGTGAACTCTGTCATTGCTAATAGATTTGGGGTCCCTGTTTGCCCAAGTGCCTGTGGATTGTTTATCCTTTATTTAATTTATTTATTGGATTTATATCCTACCTTTTTCTGGTAAAGAACTCACAGTGGCTTACATCGCTCTCTTCCTGCTCTCAGTCTTGTCCCCACCACAACCACGCTGTGAGGTAGGCTGGGCTGCGTGTCTGTGCCGGACCGAAAGTCACCCAGGTGGCTCCATGGCTGAGCAGATCGCCTGAGCCCCAGTCCCACGCTCGTAACCACTACACCACACTGTGCCTCAGTGTTCTGCCACTGCCTTTCCAAATTTATCATAGCAGTGCATACGCCTAGAAATGTTGTTCTGTTTCGTGCGGTTTGCTTCCTTTGACCTGTTGGTCATGTGTATGTACAGTATTACAGCGTGTACTGTAATGTTTATGGCTACTGTTTTTAGTCCATGGTGCTTCCAGTGTCCAGGCCAGTGCTGCACGCCGTAATGGTGGCATGCCACTTCCCGTCAGAGATTGGATCAGGGAAGTTGCTGTATCAGGGAAACCCAGGCAGGAGGATGCTCTTGCCGTCTTGCCCTTCTTGTGGGTTTCCACCAGGCAGTCAGGTGGCTCCTGTGTGAACAGAATCCCGGCTGGATTTGACCTTTGGTCTGATCCAACATACGTAGCTCTTAAGTGCTCAATACTTGTGCAGCCTCACAATGTGATTTTCCCAGGCAGAGTTGCAGGACCAATAGCACCTCTCACCTGTGACGGTCAGAATAAACAGTGCAACCTAAGGGAGTGTGTATGTGGGTTTGCAAAATTTAGCGTTTCATGGTCTTAAAAAAAAAAAAAACACACATCTCTCTGAAACTTCCGGTGCACCTGCGATTTTTTTGTGCAGACCCCCTTCTCACCAGCAAAAGCGGGCATGTCCAGCAAACAGATGTCTTTGTCCTTGCCTGCCTTGTTTCTTAGTGAGAGGTGGGGGCAACAAGATGACCGGGCACTGTGCTTCTTGACACTTCCTCTTTTTCCTGTAGCCTCTTTGGGCCAAAGAGGAAGATGACCTCTGCTATCGCCCGATGGCATAGCAGTGCCCAGCCTCCCAACGATGCTCTCGAGCTGGCCTATGCTGATCGACTGGAGGCAGAAATGCAGGAACTGGCCATTCAGCTCCACAAGGTAGGCCTTTGAGAAGGCTCTGCCTCTGGCCAAGTTGGGGTGCCTTTGCGCTTGTCTGGTGCCTTGTGAGACAGGTACTCCTTTGAACATACAGGTAAGAGTCACACATGGAAGGGGTAGGCTTGGAAGCAGTCTAGCAATCTGGGCCTTCTTTTCCCTTGGCAAGCTGGCAGGGTTTTTTCCTCAACTTTGCTATGCCGTGAAATTCTGGAACTGCTGCTGCTGCCTGCCACAGGAAGGCATAGCATCCTCGCGGACCACTCTGGCACTCGCCTCTTAGCCACATTGCCCTGTTCCCTTGCAGAAGTGTGAAGCGGTGGAAGGGCTGAAGGGGCAGGTGTCCCAAGAGCAGGAGCTGCGCGCCGTTGTCGAGAGCTGCCTGATGGAGCAGGATGTGGCTTGGAGCAATGCCCAGGCGAAACTCCGAGAGGTGCAGGCCATCACCAGAAGTGCTGGGATTCTCCTAGAACAAATGCAGTGAGTTTTCCCCACGAAAGTCAAACCTTGTTCACTTTGAGTCCCTGCCTAGCCCGCTCTACCCTGTAAGTTCTGGTGCTGCTTGCAGCAAAATCAGGAAGAGACAGCCCAGGGCTGCCCTTGCTAACCAAGCCTCGTGGCCTGGTGCCTGGAAATGCACCCTCCTCACTCAGGCTTTACTGTGATTGCCTAATGTAGGAACGGCTGCTGCCTCCTTGTTCTTTTTATTGAAATTAAGCAGTTATATGCATGTAAACCATCATTCTGCAAAAGCACTGTAAAACGGAACACTGGTTGCTAAGAAGAGTTGACTTTGTTTAATAAAAAAAACTGATGTTTCTAACAGCTGTAACTACAATTACTTGCTTAGGAAAACCTCAGATTTTTCATAGAAGCAGCTGAAGATGGTTTCTAGTCATCAAGGAGGGCTTCATCCCTATGTACCTCCTCAACTGTAGGATCACCAGACTAAATTAGGCAAAATTGTAAACATGGCTGAATTCTTCAAACTGGATATAAAGTATATAATTTTTACGGGCTGCATAAATCTACTTTTACAAGGTACAAGATTTACACCATTGGTACATCCCTGGAATTAAGCAGTGTAGTGGGGATTTTCAGGGCATAAATTTCCTTCTATTTTCTAATCCTAAACATGACTCTTTCCTTCAGTTTTTTCGTAGCTGCCCAGCTCTGAAACTACATTTTTCTGAGGATTATTTTGCCATGGTTTTGACAGGCCCCTCTCCTGGTCACCTGTGCTCTACTTTCTATGTCATTTTTAATACTTTTCGCATCAGCCCGCTGACAGTATTTTGGTTTCTGTACTAGGGCCTGTCAAGCAGAACTCTCTTCCCGAATGCATCAAGAATGTGCAGCTGGCCAGTTTTTGGAGGTGAAAGCACAGCTGGCAGCCGGTGAGTGGGAGAGCTAATAAATTCTAAAAGGGAGGCCCATGAAGGCAGCATCAGTGAGAATGCGGTTAGTGGGATGTATGCAGGGAGTCTCAGAGTAATGCAAATGCAGGCAAACACTGATGGGAACGGGACATGGCTGAGCTACTGAGCAGCTATCAGAAATTCCTGTTTAATTTTTTTTCCAGGGAAGTAATGACTGGGAACAATTACCGTTTTACTGTTGGGAACCACAGAATTGAATATAAAGACATTAGCTAGCCCACATGATCCACTTCCCAGGGAATTTAATTAAGATGCTCATTCAGCCTTCTAGATAAAGCCCACAAAAGTTACAAGCTGTCTGCTGCTGTAGTTGTTGCTTTACAAGTCTGCTGCGGGCTGGCACTGGAAGAATAAATAAATAAATCCATTCCTCTAGCACCAGCAACCCCGTTACCTTTCTGTGTTGGGCATGGAGAAGCAAAGTTCTGCCACACCACACTATTTATTCCTGTGCGTGTGATTCTTTATCGTTTTTCAGTTGCAAGGTAGTACTTACGCTCATCCCTCCTCTGGTGAGTGACTAGAATTAGGTGACTAGAAAATGGCATTAGCAAGGTGTTTAAAAATCTTCTATGTGATAGTTGTGGCAGATGACAGCATTTAGAATGACCAACTTTCTTAAGATGGTGACTTTTGTCTTCAGTTTTAGAAGTGAATGTCACAACACAGTGTTTTTCTCAGTATAATCAGCCTAAAAAGGTGGCACCTACCACAAGAGTTCTTGTTCTGGCTGGTCAATTCATCATGTGTTGCAACTTTACTTTTTACTGAACCTTTGTGAAGTCTGTTCTGTTCTCCAGAGGCAAGCTACTTTGCTGCACGCTCATTATGTAGCCTAAATCCCACTGTACTGCTAAAATAGGAAAGAAATCTACAGCTCCCAGCATGCCCCAGCCAGGGAGTTGTAGGCCCCTTTTCTGTTTAAATTTGCATAGGATTGTGCCCGAAGGAGATTTTTCACATCCTTCTGCATTTCCTGAGCCAGAGGGGCCTCCCGCTTTATCTCCTTTAATATTTTGGAACCTGCCCTCATCCATATTTCCCCTCCCGCTCCACCTACATTGAGAGACTCTTCCAGGCTGCAAGAGCGGAATGCCCCAATCTACTTCCAAGGTTTGAGAGGGGGAACTGACTTCATAGAACATACTTTCTTTCGAGGCCAGTTATACTCTACTCATCCCCTTTGCCTTAAATCTTTTTCATGGGTCCCGAATTTGTCCATATGAAAAATACTTGGACTTCACAGCTTCTTGTTGTTGAAAGTAAAACTATGGCAGCTGTTTGTCTGACTACACCACAGTTCCAGCATGGGAAATCTATTGGGGCCTGATTCAGCCAGATCTCCCAGGGGGCGGTCCTTGTTTCAACACCTTTTCCTGTTGCCTCTTCATTACTGCTGTTGTCACCGCATGTACAGCTAGTTAGCGGTAGGGTGGATAGTGCTGATTTTTATTTATTTCCTGCTAATTCTTTCCTTGTCCTAGGCTCCGAGGGATGGCCCTCTGCCTTGAAGGTCCTTAGCTTGCCTGAACTGTCAGCTCTTCTGGAGGAGTATATGGGAGAAATGGGTAAGGTTAACAGCCATCAAATGCTTACATCCCCATTGCTTGGCCAGGAAACCGCACTTTAGAGATGGCAGCAGCATGCGATGGCTGTGAAGTACCACTAGGTGAAATAATGGAAAAGATGGCAGGCCTCAGCTTCCTTTCCCCTGTTCAAGATCTGCTCTGTTCCCTTGATGCGTGTGGTGACTTGGCTCATCTGTGTCTCTAGGGAAAGCCCTTCGTTCTGTCAGCCTTAATCTTGAGGGGCTGCAGAGTCCACAGAAGGGCAAGCCAGCCCAGAAGCAGCCCTAGCAGTGGAGGAAGGTGAGTGACAGAGCACTGCTGAACCAGCTCTGTGTCTTTGTCTGTCTGTCGGTGAGGCGACCAGTGCAACTGGAAAGCAGGCTGATAGTACGCTGCACATCACCCATCTCCCTCGGCCCTTCAAGCCCTGCCAGTGCGCTTCCCGGGGTTTCCCATTTGACCTTTCCGGGAAACAGAATTACTAAATGTACCTTTACAGGGACCCAGCAAGCTCTTACATTTTTGTGCTAATGGAAGCGGTCTGTAAATGTTTGTGACTGGAGCAACTCAGGCATTCATGCTTCCTGTTTCTCTGGCTGTCACCATCCTCTGCAGAGATTCTGACGTCGGGTGAGCTTTCCACCCAGAAGCTGTGTTTGCCTGGGAGAGTGAGCGCATGTGGAAAATGAACCGACTGCACAGGCCGTCTGTAGCAAGAGCCGCTGGTACCCGTCCCAAGAGAGGCGGTGCGACATCATGTGGAAGGGAGCCCTATCCGGATGAAGCGGAGGCCCGGTCTCTGATGGAGCGTGGGCCAGATCCTCGTCCGAAGCCTGGAGAGCACAGGTCAGAGCTTCCATGCAGGCAACTTGATGTTGCTTATCACTGGCCATGGACAGTGTGTTTGGTATGTGTTAGAGATCCAGCATCTCTTTCTCTTCATCTCCCCCTTCCCTGTGTTCACATGAAGGATTGTGGCAATTCCGGCCTTGTGGCTGAGGTCTTCATCCCCTTTTTTGGGGGTGACCAGTTTAGAATTGCAGCTGACCTACTGCGGGCCCTCCCCGTTTCTGTCTAGTGATGTTGAGATTGATTGTGTAACTGAGCAATCATTGCAGTGGTGGTGGGGGGGGGTCATTATTAAAACCCACAGTACTTAGAAGCAAGCATCTCCCCCCACACACACCCTCCCTTTTATTCTGAATGCTGAAGTGATTGCTTATTGAAGGTGCCGCCTTTTGCCCTGAGCAAAAAGGGGCTTCTAGCAGACCACTTGCTCCTTTTGGTCTCCAGTGTTACAAATACAGTCCTCCTGCTATTGGCACAGACATGAAATCGTAAACCCTTTTGCTGAGTTACTTTGAGACTCATGCTTTGGCTGTGGTGTCCTTCTGTAATGGCCCTAATCCTAGAACTTTGAAGTATTCCTTTTGAAGCCTTTCCCAGTGGTGGGGCACATGTAGCTGAACATCTGGAGGGCCACAGCTCCTGCCATTCCACTTCTTTGACCAGGGCTGAGGCGAGTTGGAGTCCAACTACACTGGGGGAGCCAGAGGTCTTCCCACCTCTGGGCTAGCCTGATTCTTTGGAGGGGTAACATTTAGGAGCAAGATGAACCCTTTTTGTTTCTCCAGTTTGCTTTTGATCGATGGTGCATGCAGCCAAAGGGAGTCCAAACTCACATGCCTGTGCCTTGCCTCATTTCACAGCTGTGTTTAAGATGAACCAGTTGTGTAGCACATCAATTAGGCAAGCGTGTGCTTGCTACAGGGTAGGGCGTCTTAGGTGATAGGCAGCTGATGCAGGGAAGGGAATGCAGTCCTGTTGCCTAAAGAAAAGTATACACCACAGTAGCATCAGGGTGCTTGCTTCTGTTAAGTGCCTGCATTGGTCCAGCAGGACGGACTCTCCCCTGATCACCCGTGATAATGCAGTCTTTAAACCTCGTGTGGCCTTTTACAGAAGTCTCAGCAAAAGGAGACTGGTCTGGTGTGAAATCGACTTGGTTGGTAAAATATTTTAAACAAGTCTTTTAATGTGATGTTTAAATTAGCTGCCTTCAGTTGTACATAAGGTGCAAGATGAATATTTTAAATACAAATACACTAAACCCATTGCCAGACTGTACGCTTGCCAACTGTAGCTGTATTGAGGAGCTCAGCTGTTTTCACCATACAAAAGAGAATTCTTTCCTGTCTGAAATCAGCCTTCCCTCATCTGATGCTTTTGACTACGTAAATTTCCACCAGCCCGGCAACCATGATCAAGTGCCATGGAATTATGGGCCCTGTGGACCATAGCAGCTGGAGGGAAGAGGGTACTAATCGTAAGGGTGGCTGCACTAGAGGTTGTGAGAAATGAGGGTTCTGGGCGACTTCTCTGTCCTGCCATGCTAGTCCCTGTACAAGAAATGGTTGCGCTGTGCCCAGGGCAGTCTGAGGAGCTGCAGCTCAGGCACTGATTGGCCACTTTATTTGACGCTTTTGAGAACTAGGGATTGTGGCTATTTATGTTTCAAAATTGCAATCAGTTTTTGACATCCTGCTCTGGAGCAACTGTTCTTTCAGACAAGTCCACAGTGCGTGGGGAGCCACCTCTCCCAGCTGGTGCCTCCTGATGTGTTGGCCTTTCTGGCTGGTGGAGACGGGAGTTGCAGCCCCTGCGCATCAGGGATGAAGCAGCCCCCTGCAAGGGCCTCTTTTTCCCTATTCAGGGCCTCCTTGCAGCAGTTGAGGCAATCTGTGCCCTTGCCTTTCCCTGTCTCGGTTTCTTCTTGCAGACTAACTTTGGTGACCATATTTTAACATTCACTCTTCTGTGAAATAAACTACTTTGACCCTTAACTGGTGGTGGTGCTTGTGAATGCCTTCCGTCTGTGTGCAGTCCAGGTCTTTGCACTGGGCTGAACAGCATGATGTTGCTGCCACCCCACATCATTCCGGTAAGATGTGCAAGAAGTGGATCCTGTTATGATGGTTTCATGACCTTCCGATCCTCTTCTTAAGAGCTACCACATTAAATAGGAATAGCCGTGCAGTGGCATATAAAGTATAAATCCCCTCTTTCGGGGACTCAGAATCATGTAGTCCATTCCTGTGCTAGAACTAAAGGCTATTTGTGGAAGAACCAGACCACATAATTACCCATGTTTATGTTGTTGTTACACCTGCCACCTAGAAGAACGACCAAAATTCGTTGAACCCCCATCCAGGTGGGTGGATCAGATCCATTTCGCTAAGTAGCGAGTGTTCCCTCCCCTCTGTTTGGCTACAGCTGCAGTGCCATAGCACATACTCTGAAGACAGGCAGAGTCTGTGCGGAGGAAAGAGAAGCCTGAAAGCAGGTTCCAGGGCATGGTAACAGCTCTGCTTGCCCAGTGCCTTCCCCCATAGCCTCCGTTAGAGCTGTGAAGGGGCTGGGCCACTGACAGGCCTTCCGGCTGGCCCTCCACTCTCGGTGCCATAGAGAAGCATTTCTTTTGCTCACATTCTTAAATGTGGAAATGCGTGTGAGCGCCACCTTCCTCCATCAAATGCTCTGTCCAAAGGACCTTGCCAGCCTAGGCTGCCTGTGCTCGGACTTCGCTTTCCAAACGTTTGTCTCCCTTAATGTAAACTGAAAGGACACCTGCCCACTCGACTGGGGTTCTCCGTGGCACAGTAAGCAGACCTCTCCATTGTACTTGCAACGTCCCCTTTTAATGCTTTCTCCCAGCATCCCGTCTTCCCCAGGCTGCTGAAGTGACCGGGCTGTGCTCTCTGAGCAACAGTGATGCCTCTTCATGCCACCCAGCATGATAAACGGAGCCAGTGGTTGATCAGGGGAAGTGACGTTTTCCCTGGGCGCCCGGGTCTCACCTAGCCATTCAAGCCCAGTGGCAGCAAGATGAATGGCACCTGCCCTCACCCTAACGGGTTAACTGAGGCACAGCTGAGAATGTGCAGACCATGCAGAGGGCATTTTGCACCCCCTGGCAGTTGCCCTCGGACAAGGCGGGCAGCACAAGCCCTTTCAGGGTCTCACCTTCTGAGGAAGTAGGGGAAATAGCCACTTCTGCACAGAAGACTGCCTAGGAATCGAAGAAGGGACGCCAGTATCCGTTAGATGCAAAGTCCATCTGCAGCTGCTCTCATGAGGACCGTGATGGTTCGGGCATGCAGGAAATTTCCCCAAAGTGAGCAGTGTACTTCTGCAACTGAGATTTTTGCTTTTCGGGGAACATGGAGCATGACGGTCCTGCAGTGCAGCGGTGGGAAACGCAACAGTGCATGCGAGCCCCTGCCTCCCACAGAGTCCGTGGCCTCTTGTGAGCTTCACCTTACCTGTATCAACTGGGCTCCACAGTTGGCATTCATAGCAGGAAGCAGTCCAGAGCCCCAGAACAAAGCCAGATGCAGAGGTGCTCACTCTCTGGCTTCATGCTTCCTGTTGCATTTTCAGTTCTATCCGCTGGTGTCTGTATCTGTTCATCTCAGCTCAGAAGACTGAAAGCCTCTGCCAGAGGTTTGATGGCAGGCTTCCTCTCTTATGGTTAAAATGTGAACCTGGCTAGAGATTGCTTTCAGACAGTAAAGACCCTTCCTTGGTCTCCGGTTATGTTAATTTGCCCTCCCAAAGCTAAACCATGAGCCGATTTGGGCATATGATGCACACACCTCTGTGGAACACCTGGATTCTTTTTGCAGAATATTCTACAGGTAAGGTAATCCCTCCCCCAGGCTCCCCGCAGTTCCCAATGTCTCTGGTTTGCCATTCTGGTGCTCCTGGTCAGGAAGGCCGACTTTCATCTAACCCTTGTTACAGTGTCCACTTTGGCCTTCCAACAGCTGTGAACGTAGCCACTGTCGGTGACTCTCATCCTGCCTGTGCCTGCATTGCTTTGCGGGGTTTCTCCTCTCCTCACTGGGTGCAGCAGAGGTGGTCCAGTTTCCAGAGCTGCCATTTCTTCTTCATTTCAGATTTTACCTGGGAAAAAAGTTGCGTATTTCTGCCAGAACCCTAGAGAATTCAGACATATGCGTAGTACAAGCAAAAAGAAGCCCTTATAGATACAAGATTATAGCATGAACTTTGATATTTAATTTTGTCCACTATTCATTGGTTCTAGGATTTCAAATGTGAACTGGAATCACAGTTTGACTGACTAAGTGTGCATTGAAAAGGGGAAGGAATTGCAACCCTTGCAAAAGAATGTAGGCCAATGTTATCTCCTTGTTTCAGATGGGATGAAGACAACTGAGGTGGGGGGGTGTCACCCTTGAGAGGGAACTTTTGTGCTAAGGACTCCGTGAGTCATAGCTGATTCTCCTTGCCATCTTCCTTGAGAATAAAGTGAAGGAGCTAAAGGGCATGAAAAATAGGATGTATTTGCATTCTGTGATTTATCTTCTAGGCACTTGCATCTCTCCCCTGTTGGGAAATGCAGGAGCTCTAGCAAATACATGCATACTTTTTTCTCCCCCCTTTTTTCAAAGGCATCTCCAGAGCTTATCTTTTATTCATGTTATTTCTTGACTGCCCGACAGCTGAAACTCCCTGGGTGGTTCACAAATTTGCCAGGGCCCAAGTATCAGAAAAGATCCTCTCTGGTTTAAAAGTAGCAAATAGCAACATTTTGTTTCTGGCCCAGACTTGAGCCTGGTCCAAGCAACCCAACTCTGTAGGGTTGGCATCACTCTCAGAGTTTTGTGGCCAGTGAGCACATTCAGTCCTCACTGGCCTATTGTGGGGTCCACCCCCCCCTTAGGTATTTTTGCCCTGTATATATTGGAGTGGCCCTCACAGTTCAAATGTCAAAAAAGGGGGATTTACATACATGAGTGTGTGACTCACACATATGCATGTGTGAAGCAGCTTTGCAGACACATCGCTGCACAACCAGTTCCATCATCCACACCATATTGCAGATCATGGGAAACTCAAGACACTTCTGTGGCCGGGGCACGGGCATCCACTGGCCCCGAGCAATTAGTGAGGTGAGATCCCCTCATCACTCCAAGCTCTTGGACATCTCTAGCACTTGCTCCCCATGTAAAAGTGGGGATACTTTGTAGAGCAGATGCAGTGCAGGGTTCCTTGGGATTAGCACAGACTTGAAAACAGCTGGATGGCCGAGGGTGCTGGGATCACCTCTGGAGAGGCCTTACTTACCTCCTTATTTGCAAAGCAGTACAATACAGCGACCAAGAATCCCTGCAGGAGAGAGGAGGAAACACAGAGTGAGATTCCAATCCCAGGCCGCTGGCTGGAGGGATGCTGAAAATGGTAGGGCTCGGTTTTGTTTACACAGCCCTAGCACCGTGCACCCTTAGAATCACAGAAACAGAGCCAGAAGGGGTTTCCTGAGCCATCTAGTCTGACCCCCAGATCCAGCTGGCTCTGCTCACAACATGCCTACCATGTGCATGTCCAACCTGTCCTTGAACACCCTCACCATTGGGGCTTCAGCCACCTCCCATGGAAGCCCATTTCATACCCTTGCGGTCCTAACTGTCAGGAAGTACTTCCTTGGTTCAAAGTCAAATCCTGCAGCCCAGCAAGCTGGGTTCAGTTGCCCATAGAAATAGGTCATGCTTCAACATAGAGGTCTCCTGTGGAAGCCCTTTTAAAGTGGGGTTGTGCACGGATTCCTTCCTCTTTGAAGGGGCTCACAACAGAACACTTGCATTATGGAGTGTACCTGTGCAGTTTATGGAGACTACAATTAAATACTGTTTAGCAAATCTATTTCTACAGCATTCCACATTCTTTGGCCCTGATCAGAGGAGTCCTCAATTTTCTCTTTATTTTCTGATCTGGGAGCCATCCACCATTTTAGCGTCCAGAACAAAGCTACATATGGGGAATAACAGCAAGTGTTTTCCAGCAGCTGAGTGGACATTGCTACCAGATGATCCATCTGGGGATGTCCCGCTGTGCTCTCTGCCAAGGGTCCCCAGAAACCTGAAGCCACCCCTGCTGGCATGACCCCTGAGATAACCTGAATACAGGCATTTCCCAATTCAATGTTTGCATTATTAATTTTAAAACTCTCTGCAGTGGTGCCCCTCTCCAATTACAGAATGTGTTCTCCACTGCAGCCCATCTGGCACCAACCTTAGTATCTTTTCAGCGCCACTTTAGGAGCATCCTCTGCTTCAGGGCATTTAATTGGTTTACTGAAGTTTTGTTAGCTGCTTAAATAGATCTTAAAGTTTACTTCAATTAAGCTATTGTAATTTTTATATATGATTCTAAACTGGTTTTTAAGTTTTAGTATGGTCACCTTTTAATGATGTTTTTAACCCTGTTTGTATTTTGATGTGTTGTTGTAAATCCCCCAGTGAGCTTCAGGTATTGGTTGGTAGAGAAATTAAATTAAAATAGACCTTGAAAAGTCTCAGCCTAAAAAGCCGTCTTAACCTGCTTCTGAAAAAAAAAACGAGAAGATTGTAAGGCTGGCCAGGTAGGTCACGGGGGGAAGTTGTTCCGTAGATTGGGGGCTGCCCTGTGGAAACACTCAACTGTGAGGGATTGTGCTGCGGAAGCAAGCGAGCAGCCGTGTTCGGAAAGTTAGAGGTTAATAGGTCCATAGAAAAGCTTCCAGAATCAAGCCTAAACAAACCTGGAAGGAGCTGAGAAAGAGGGTGAAGATGACTTTGATGTAGCGCAGGATTCCTGTGGCTTGCTCGTCAGTGGCAAAGATGAAGACCACTTCATGAATCCCAAAGAGGGGGATCAGTGTGAGTGTGGCTTTGGCTAACCTGGAAGGAGCAGCACAGAGCAGGAGGTGGGGCTGAGTCATGCCTGGGGCACAGCCTTCTTCCGGGAAGGCTGACTCAGCAGCTTTGCCGGCAGTCCGGGGATAAACTCACCGCAGTTTATAATCCGCGTAGCCCTTCTGATTGGCTCGCAGCTTGGCCAGGATCACTTTGAGGATCTGCATGAAGATCAGCAGATTGATCTAGAAGGCACAGCAGATGTGAAGCAGAGACTGTTAACAGAGCGTCCTAGTTAACCACACGCCTTGCTAACAGAAAGGAGAACTCCTAATCTACCCACCAAGTCCCACCAAGTCTGTATGCAGGCCAGCCTTTCCTAACCTCATGTCCTCTGGATGTGTTGGCCTACAACTCCTATCATGCTCGTGCCTCTGTCCATCCTCTGCAGACTCTCCAGAGATAAAGAAGAGCCACTAGTTCCTCCAGAGCCTGCAGCCATGACGAAAGCTGCAGAAAGCGGCACTTACCACCGACGCTAGCAAAATAGGGACACGAATTATCCACCAGTAAGCCATGTTCTCATTCACCCCCCAGCACCTGCAGTGCAAGAGGGAGAAAGTCACATCATTCTGCGTCCGTAACAGCAGGCAGAGGCAGTGCCCGAGAGGTCCCACTGCGCTATTGCAATGCATGCGCTGCCATGGTGGTCTGGTGCAGCCACCTTCCCCCCCTCCAATCCCTCTGGTGTGCTCACCGTGTGTGGGGCTACATCTCCCATCACCCCCAGCCAACCCAGCTAATCAATTTGTGCTTGCCGTATAAATTATACCAGTTAAGCACAGTGGCTGAAAACCATCAGGTGAACCAGAAAGGGAGCAATTCCATGCCCCCGCACTGTGGCCTGTGCCACACATGCTCGAGATTTCCTCCAGACGGGTTGTGTGGTGGAGGAACCCTCCAGAACAGATCCGCTTGGAGGACGAGGGGCTCCTGGGAAGAGCAGAGGGAGCTGCCCCATCAGGGAAGCAGGTCTCTGTTTCCGTGTGGGTGCATTCTGCCTCACCTCCATCCACCAGTCCACCGCCACCAGTGAACAGTTTCTCTAGATGGTCCTCCAGACTTCGGTCCCTGCAAGAAACTGCTCTACAGACTTTCTTTCTCCTCTACCCTCTCACTTGCTTCAGTTTCACTCCTAAGCTATGAGTCTCTGCAGCCACGAGACAAGTCCTTTTGAGTTCAGAACCCACTGGCTGCCTCTCCTGTCCTCCACACCATTTATAATCTTTGTCAGTCACCATCCCGCCTCTTTTTGTGGCTGACTTTTGTGGCCCGTTTCTGCCAGAATCCCTAAGCTTGGCTTCCTCCCCCTTAAGACAGGAATGGAAAACCTGTAGCCCAAGACCCAATTTCAGAGTTCACTACAAGCTACCCATGCTTGGCCAGGAGTGATCTGTTCCTCCCCCAGCAGCTACCTGCGCAGAGAAGAAGAGGGGAAGAAAAGAGGGGTCAGGAGAGAAAAGGAGAAAACCCCAACCCGGCTCACTTTTGCTTCTGGCCCTGCCAATCACCGCCATGTGCTCCTGCCTCAGAGTAGCCAGCGTTGGGCACCTGCCAAGGACCCACCCCCAGCGGGGGTCCACTGGCAAGAGCCCCCTAGATGTGCTTCTCCTTTTCCCCACTGCAAGTGGCTTGTTTAAGGTCTTGCCCAAGAGCCCCCAAAGAGCTGGAGTGTGCATCGACTCCGCTGAGAGATGGCCACCGTGGGAACGTGGCCCTGAACAAAAGAAGGCCGACCCTGTCCGAGTGTAAGAGGCTCCCCCGCAGCGAGCATCACACTTACTCTGCGTTCTCCTTCAGGTACTTGGCGGCCATCCACGGCACCACAAAGGCCACAGGAGTCCCTGCAAATCATGAACATGCTGCTGAAAAGCAGTCCTGCCCTGCGGTCAAGAAGCAAGTCAGCTCCACTCCCTGGCATGACCGACAGATAGGGCAGTGGTTGTGCTGTTTTGTTTTGTTTTAATGCACTGAGCCCAGCAAACTTCTTCCCAAAGGCAAGATGCTGCCTTCTTTATGCCCATAGCATCCGTCCCAAGTTACGAAGGGAAAATCAAGAACAAAGCAAGTCCTGCACTGGTGTGCAAAGTAAGGATTTGCACAAGACAACATATGTGGCGTTGTTTCTGCTTCGCAGTTCGCAACACTCCCCCAAGGTTGCCCCCAAAAGCTTGAGGACCCCCACTGGACAAGGCATGGGGGCTTGAAGGGAAGGGTGATTCTAGAGTGAGGAAATGGTTATACCCCCTTCCCTCAGACACTGCAGCAGTTTTCACAAGCCATCCTGGAAAAAAGCATGCATTGAACAAAATGCCACTTGGCCCCAAGCTTAACAAGAAAGTGCCCTTTTCCTTCTTCAATGCCTCCTTACCCCAGCCCAGGTACAGGTAAAAGGTGTAGTAATTCTTCTCGGAAAACACAGCACCAATCAGAAGCTTGTACAGGTAGACCGCCTCCACCAGAAACCAATAATGGTTGGCCAGAATACAGTACTGCATCATTACCTGAGCCACTCGGCAACCAATGGCAGCCTAAGAAAAAGAGAAGCAAGCCAAAAGAGTGTTGAGAATAAAAGAGGCCGTCATTCCTGGCCCGCTTCCCAGGGCCTGAGTGGCCCCATCTCTTTGGGTGGGATTGGTGACGCCTGGGAAGTGAGGTCTGTGGACACAGACAAGACTGCCATCTCCAGGTGTTCAGGCAGACCCTGGAACAGATAGGAATTGGAATTGCTGGGGAGGGGGGTGAGGAGCCAGTTGGGGTCCCTGACCCCCTGACTCAGCAGTGGGAGAGAAGGCCTAACCAGCTACAGAAGGGCTGGGAAGGTTGCCCAGCTCCAGAGATGCACAGCCAGACAGTGTGGCCCAGTTACTCTAGAGGATGGACCTCGGAAATGGTTTCTAGCTTGGGTTCAGCTCTGTGCATGCTACGGTGCTTCCTTGGTAGGATATTCGTTTACTGGCTGTATGTTGGATATAAAGTGTTTCTGCGAGGAAGTGGGGCAGCTCCCAACAAAGAGTAGGTGAAAGAGGCAGTGATCCGTCAGCTGCTGAACTGAAGAAGGGCCGCTGATGCCTGCCTGTATGAAGCACAGAAACAGTCGGCATTCTGCGGAGTGCATTTCAGTGGCCTACAATCTTTTATAAGCGTACCTTGCAGAGACAACATAACATTGGACTTATGGGGAGCCTTCATACACTGAAAGCCTTGGTGTGGGGCTCTGGCACTAAGGGCACAATCCCCGGCGTCACTGGGGTGGGGGAGGCACACAGGAGCCAAGGCCCTGCCCTGCCCTGCCCTGCCCTGCCCCTTCTCAGCATGTGCTCAGGAATTGTGCCAGCACCGCAGAGAGGTGGACAAGGAGCAGGGGGGGGGGGGGGGGGGGGGGGGAGAGTGGCCAAGGCTGGGGCTGTCTACCTGTGTCCAGCCCTTTCAGTATCTCAGCTTTCTTCCCTCTCCATTTCTGCCCTTTGCCAAGACAGCTGAAAACAGACATTTAGATAAAAAGCTTGGAGTGAGGCAAGGTGACACGACAGATCACTGTTTCTGTGTCTCACTCTGGCCACTGAATCACGGAAGAGTGGACTTCAGAAGACCCCTGAGGCCATCTAAGCCACCCTCCTGCTCAATGCAGGCTCCAGGTTAAAGGAGGAATGCCTTTCCCCACTGGTACCTGTTTTATGTTTGGAACCCCTGGTGTGTGGCACCTGACAAAATCCTGGTATTCATGGATTTGTGCAAAATGCATTAGAACATAATCCTGCTCTGTATGCTGATTATCTTCTACTGCTTGTTTTGGAAATGCATTTGTCCATTCCAGTTTCAATGCCGGTGCTGATATTTTGTGAACATGTATCTGGTAATTCTATTAGCAGGTTAACGTTGGAACTCATGTCTGCTGGAGATAATATACACCATAGTTCGTTACCTAATTGGCAGCTTAGACTATGTGCTGAATCTGCTACCTATTTGGGAATACTTCTTCCAAGAGAAATATCACAAATGATTAAGTTAAATTTGAGTAAGTTGATTAATGAGATTGCGGGAGACAGTGACAGATGGGTCTCTAGAAAGTTAAGTCTAGAAGGTAAATGCACTTAAAGCAAATGTAATACCACAGATAGTTTATGTTTGAATGTTTGTTTTATGTTTCCTTTATTTATAGCTCACAAGTATTTCCAGAAGCTTAATTTTTGTTCTGTAAATGGGTTTCCACTCCACCACAGTTGTCCTTGACAAGGATCAAAGAGGGTGGATTTGAACTCTGGCCTTTTCTTATATCGTTGGGCTTATTGGTTGACTGGCACTAGATTTTGGTCTTTTCCACTTTGATTGGCAATGCGAGTTGCAGCTTCCTTTTAATTTGATTAAATCCTGTGATGGAAAGTTCTTTAATACTCAAGGATAAATATATTCTTTTGAATTACTGTCCACCCTGCCATCTCTTGGCATTCAACACAAGGTCAATGTAAATGGATTTTCCATGTCCTTTTGATAGCTAAAAGGGTAATATTACAAAATGGAAAGAGAAATGGCCACTTGCAGTGTGGCCTTTAGGAGTAATCTACAAATACATGGATATTTGCAATGCCTTTGCTGAAATCTATGCATAATTCTTTTTAATAACAGAAGTATGTTGCTACGTACCGACATATAGAAATACCTAATATATATGTAATCAGATTCTTTTTAATGGTATGATTTGGGGGATTTTAGTACCTCCCAATAAAGCATTTTTAGTCTTAATAAAATGCTTACAGCATCCCTAACAGGCGGCTGTGCAGTCCACCACCTCCCTAGGTCATGGCTTCCATCGTGGTATTAGATCAAGAGTCCTGAATCTAAGGAGGTTTTCCTGATGTTCAGCTGGAATCTGGCTTTGTGTACCTTGACCCATCATTCCGTGTCCTGTAGTTTGGAGCCCTGCATGCATCTAGAGCAGGGGCAACAGTATTGTTCCTTATGAAAACCAGACCTCAGATACCGGAATAAGAGCAACTAGGTTTTCATGCCTCACTGTGTTTTGGCTAGCCAGAGGAAGTGCATGCAAAGGCCAGAGGCGCCTTCCTTAGCTGGTGGAAGTCCAATTCAGCCATGTTCCGGCTTTCAGATTTCACTAGGCACATGTATTCCTGCAGCCACAAAGGGCAGGTGTGGTGTGGTGTGGTGGTTCCAGTGTTGGACTGGGGACCCAGGAGTTCTGGGTTCCGGTCCCCACTTGGCTATGAAGCTCACGGGGTGACTTTGGGCCAGTCACTCAAAAGCAGTGTTGGCACATCTTGTAACCAATACTAAACTCAGCTGCCACACAGCCTTGGTATCAATCACTGATTGCTGTCCCACCTTCCTGCAGATTCCTGCAAGAAGAAGTTCACCTCCCTCACCATTTTATGTGCACAACAACCCTGCAAAGTAGAACATGCAGACAATACAAGACTGGCCCAAGGCCATCCAGGGAACTTCATGATGGCTGAGGATGCATTTGAATCCGGGTCTTCCCAATGCTAGCCTGACATTCTTCATCCAAAGGCTAACCTCCATTTTAGGGGACCTGTTAGGGGCCACACACCAGTTCCGGGTGAGAGCAGAAGTTAAGGGGGTCGGGAACAAATTTTAGTTTAAAGCCCTTGTTGCTAGTAACAGTCTTGGAGAAATTCGCTTTAGCCTTTGAGGATGGAGGAATACCGCACAACGTTCAGCACCGAGTGACTGGCGGTTGCTGGGAAGGGGTGGGGCTGAGAGATGGCGGCGTGACCATCCCATCCGGAAAGCCTCCAAGGCCTGAGGTCTGGCAACTCTGCTGGAACAGCCGCTCCGCACTGTCTGGTGTCGCCAACAGAGCAAGGCCTGTTGATGTTGATGCATCCCAGGATGAACTGGTGCAGATTGCACCAACTGGGCTACCACTTGGAGGGATCTTTTTAAAAACCTACTGCATTCAGAAAAACAGCAGAGCATTCAGAAGGCTGGCTAGAACCTGCACTGATGAAGTGCTGATTTTCAATCTGCAAGATGTCTGGGAAGTTTCTGACACTCAAAAGGAGTATCTCATCCCCCCATCTGTAATGGCAAGCTCCGTTCTGCCCCCTTCACAGCCACCACCTTCTGTGGGATGTGGTAAAACCCAGCCCAAGCCGGACTCTTGCACCCGTCTCTCTGGAATGGTCCTACTTGCCTCATGACTCAGCAGGGCCTCCCAGTCAGACACCTCGAAGGTCTCCCTGGCCCACATCTTCTCCAGCAGCACATCCTTCACGATCACAGAGACAGCCCGAAGCCCAAAGGAGGCAAAGAGGTTTGCATGAATATAGTTCCGAGTGCAGCGCAGCTTCCTGGGGCGGGGCGGAAAGAGTTTGCCGTTAGTTCCAATGCTGTTTAGGTTGACGACAGCGTGCGCTGCACAGTGGATGCTGCGGAGAGAAGCTCGTGCTGGTCATGCGTGCTCAGGACGGTAAGAGCCGTTGGGCACGGGAAGCGATGCCTTAGAGCAGGGACGCGGCAGCTCGCCCAGCCTGCCAGGCTCCCCAAAGGGCCCCACGTTGTCTCTCCTCCCATTCGAAAAGGGGGCAGTGGCTCTCCACAAGCTTATTTGAGGACACAAAGAGCCTTAGCCTACAATTGGTGGCGTTTTGCAATCTGCCCTTTTGGCTTCAGCCCTGCCTGCCTGTGCAACATGGCCTCCAAGAGCTTCCCCAAAATGGAACCCAGTCCTTGGACTGGAAGGGTTCTGCAACCCTAGATGAGAGTGGGGGTGAGCAGACCCTCCCTCGGGGGCCTTTCAGCAGAGGCGGGGCACCCATCCATTAGCATTTCTCTAGCCCTGCATTCCCTGCATTCATCGCCACCTCGTAGATGTTTGTTTTGCTGTGGGCCAGATCCAGACCTGAAGACAGTGAGGATGAGCAGAGCCAGGACCAGTGCCAGCAGCGACAGGGAATAGCCCACTGTGTAGAATACCTTGAAGCTGACCATCAGCTGGTGGACCTCCTGTGTGGGAGAAGAAGCAAGACCCAGGAGATGGGGCCAGACAGACAGACAGACAGACCCCTCTTTTCCCGCTACCAGCGAAGTGGCAAAGGAATTGTGGGAGGAGATATAACTGTAATGCACAGGAGCTGGGGAGGAGGGAGCCTGGATGTAAATTCAAGTGAAAATAACACGGAGGAAGAACGTTAATAGTGTCCAGGTTAGCCTTACACAGAGACATTGAAATAGGTTTACAATATGTAAGACTAACCTTAGATACTCCTTTTAGAGTAATTTAGTCAAATTCTTTACAGTCATTCCAGTGATTTTTCTTTTAGCAGCCAGATCAGGAGCAGGAGGAGGCAGGTTTGCTTCTCAGGAAGCAACGGGATGGAAATCCGCCTCCCATTTCATTACAGGAGCAATAAACTGCATATAATTTCTGATATAAGGGTTTGCATACAAATTTCATTTCTTTGTAAATATTCTCAAATCTGAAGCAAGGTGGTTTGGCTGGACCAGGCTCCTTCAGCTAAAGCCATCTTCCAATACACCCTGTTCTCCTATCATAACATTATCTGACCAAGCATTCACGGAAAGTTTGGGTCAAAACCACAGGAAGACTCACAACCTTGAATCCACAGATGCTGAAGTACAGCCACCCCCCACCCGCAGACCGTTGCCAGTTCTGGCTGAGGATGAACTTCTCCATATTTGAGGTCAAGGACCGCAGTCCTCCTGGCCTGCAGCTTGCTCTTGCCCTGCTCCCTTGCCAGCAATTCCGCCCATCCGTAGCCATAAACAGGTGGCAGGTTCAAGGGTCTCCGCAGTCGTCCATTCTCACCTCTTCGGCGGTGGCTTCTGTCTCTTCCTTGCACTGGAAATGGTCCCTCCAGAGCTCCGTCCCATTCAGCAGCACCCAGTGCCCATCAAGCCCACACTTGCGGCTCACCTGGCCGTGCCTGACTGCAAGCACAAGAAGCCCAGCTTTACACACAGGAGCGTTTGCGATTCTCTCTGTAGACTGGCAGTTCAACACCCAGTAGCTGCTTCGTTTGAGAGAGAACTGTGAAAACCGTGTGACTTCCATGTGGGACTCCAGTGAGGCTTGCAAAGAAACACCAGGAGAGACTCCAAGATGTATTGGGTGTGTAATTTATTGATTATTTTACAGTATTTATGAATCACTTATGTTAAAGACATTTCCAAGTGATGTGGCAAGGTCAAGATGGCCGCTTTTTATTAATGACTTGGACAAAGAGGTGCAGGGAATGATGATCAAATCTGCAGTTGGCACAAAATTGAGTGGGATAACTAATACCCAGGAAAACGAAACAAAATTCAAAGTTCCCATCTTGAGTATTGTGTTCAGTTCTGGGTACCACTCTTCAGGAAGGATGCAGACAAGCTGGAAAGGGTTCAGAGGGCAATGACAAGTGTGATTGGGATCTGGAAGGAAAGCCCTATGAGAAGAGACTGAAAGGACTGGAGAAGAGAAGGCTTAAGGGGCAACACAACAGCACTTTCCAAATGCCTGAAAGCCTGTCACACAGAGGAGAGCCAGGATCTCTTCCCAGTCTTCCCAGAGTGCAGCATACAGAATAATGGACTCAAGTTACAGGAAGCCAGATTCCGGTTGGACATTAGGCAAGACTTCCTGTATGGCAACGGAGCCATTTACCTGGTGAAGTTGTGGGCTCCCTCACATTGGAGGCATTCAGGTGAGGCACTTGAACAGCCATCTGTCAGGGATGCTTTGAGTCCAGCACTGAGCCGGGGGTTGGACCTGATGACCTTGGAGGCCCAACTCCACTATTCTATGATTCTGTAGGAGCACCTGATAAAAAGGTGTTTTCACCAGGCAACAAAAAGGGTTGGCATCTGCCTAAAGTGCAGTGCTAAGGAGTCCCCGAGACTGGGCACTAGGACACAACAGCCCCTACTCTTGAGCCATAACGGAGAACTTGGTCACCACCAAGTCCGTGCTAGGTAATAGAGAGGGGAGGCATTTTCTGACACGGTTGGTAGCAGTAGGCACGGGCAAAGAGATGTTTGCAAAAATGTTAGTTCATTATACTGTTGGGAAAGTTACTTCTTGACCCCTAAGATTTATTAATAAATGAACAAGGAAGGAGGTCTTATGCTGAACATCCCTGGAAATGATTTAAACCATTTAGGAATGATCTACAAACTATGATTGGTAATCCATCTTTGTTGACATAAAGAGGAGGAAATTGTGGTATAATTTAACCTTTTGTTGATGGTGATTTTTTCTCTAAAATATCTTTTAAAATGCAATTAAAATATACTAATCAAAATCCATGCATGGGAAATTCACCCCCACACATACACACCAGTCAGCATGAGATAGCAAAGTCTTTTGTGTGCTTAGACAGGATATCCTGCAACTCCCACCCCCCTCCTCCTTTCTGTCTAAACATGCACAGAATTGCACCATTAATTGCTTAGGATAGGTGCAGACTAGTCAATAGACTATAGGTTGAATCAGAATTTCACTCTGCCATGTATCCAGAGAGTGGAGCTAAGCCATGAATCGTTCTACCTCTTATGGCTAACAGATCCATCCCCGGTAGATGTTTGCACCACATCGAGCAGACCAGCCTTCCAGACCGAGGCTGCTCTGTGCAGCAACACTTTGAACCAGCCCCCGAGTCAATGAAAGCAAAGAGCTGCCCACACTGGGTCCCCCCGGTGCACAGCAGCCGGGCAGGCTGGCATGCCACCTGCAGTCCCGGCACAAAGGGCAGCTGTTTTCCCGAGGCTCCCCACTGCCAGCTGGGCAGGTACTGCAGGGCAGGTACTGGAAAGGCAGCTGCGTGGCCTCCATGATCGGCAAGTTCAACATCTTTACCTTTTTCATACCAGGGCAGGTAGAAAGGGCAGGAGACATTGACAGTGGCACCGGGGCTCCCATCTGGCCAACACGCATACATGTCAAATGTTCGGTTGCAAAACAGTCCTGCGGGAGAGAGAAGCAAGACTAGACATCCAACAGCCGGGTGGGGGGCCACGGGGGCTGCAGCCCAGACCATCTGAAGGGCACCAGGTTGGGGGCAGGCCAAGCAACTCAGAGCAGTGCCCCAAAAGACAACACTGACCAAACCTCCTCCGTCTCTTGCTACACAGCTGAGCTGTGAACTGGGACATCCCAGATTCAAATCTCATGGCAGCCAAGAACTCGCACCATTTCGTTATTCTCAGTCCACAGTTTCTGGCCTCACCTTGCAGGGTCTTCCTCACACATCATGTGAAAACACTCCAAGTGAATCCCACCTACTTTGACGGCTACTTCATGTATTTCTTTTTCGGAGAAAAGCTTTGCTTTGCCTTGCTTTTTGCAAGCCTTGGGGTCCTCGAGCACCGTGCTGGACCATCCTCGGTCTCAAACCTGGCTCTGCTCCTCCTCTGAGCACTTGCCTCCTGTTGGGATCTTCCAAATGGCAGCTCTGCAGGGACTCCCACTCAGGTGCATCTTATCAAAGCTTGGTTCATTCCACACCATCAGCTTCGCGATGGGAGCTGAATGCCTAAGCTTCAGCCCAACAGGCAGCAAAAGGAAGTCTCTCTCACTGCCAACCACCACATCATGTTCATAGCACCTGTCATTGGCAGGCTTGTGCATAGGCAAGAGAGGGTTAGCAACCCCTCCATAGCTGAGATGCTGCCATAAATCATATAGGCGTATACACATATATAAATCTGCCATATAAAGGAAAATCAATCTATCGTGGGCAAGTCCGAAAGTCATCTCGGCTGGTTCCCTGTTTCCCACTGCTTTGGAAGCGAACAACAAGACCAAAAACAGTTTCTCACCAGAGGGATAAGGATCCCTTGCCATCTTCTGCAGGCACTCCTCCTTGTATCGCATCCACTGCTTGAGCGTCTTCTCGAGAACCTTTGCACTGCAGTCCTGCAAGAAGCAACGTGCGAGATACATTCCCACGTGCAGGATTTCACCAGCAATGCCTCCCAGTGCCACTATAGCCAATGTGCTTCTGCCGCTTAGGAATTGCACAATGAGGCCTAGAAACATGCAACTGTTCATTTAAAATGAAACAAAACAAGGAGTCTTGGGTAGTTGCATGATGCTCTCAACTCCACAGGGAGCTTTTTTTTCTGAACTAGGGAGGAATCATGGCACGGCAGTGCAGGGCAGGTACTGGAAATCTGCTCATGCGCAGCGCCAGCTCACCTGTGGGGTTCTCACAGTTTCCATTCTACTTATGCCCTCAGCATGATCCCTTTCTGGGGAAGAGGCACAGTCCAATCCTGCTACCTGAAACATTGTCTGCCAGGTAAGGCAGCCCAGTTCGGCTGGGAAAGGAAGTGCCCCACTAGCTCTGAGTCTCCCAGCTGGCACCCAGCAGAGCTACCAGTTTGGCAGGATGTTGGGAGCATTTCCCCTCATTCTCAAGGTCTCTAAAGAAGCAAAATTTCAGGCCATGGGACAGAATTAAAGGGCAGACCTGCTTCCTGCTCGGCTTTTACCGCTTTTGTTCACCCCTCCCTGTATGTGCAAGCCATCTCTCTAGCTTCTGAAAATTTACCATATATTGCCCACAAACATGCAAGTGTAGCTGAGCATCAATGAGGTCTAGAAACATGCTCTGTCCCATTAAGAAAGCAAGCCATGGTTTGCAGGATCCTGCTATTATGCATTCAAGAGCAATGCTGCCTCCCTGTTTCTCTCTGTCAGCTTGCCACCCTCTGCCCTCCCATCCAGGGACCATTCAGTTCCACATTTCCTGTGACTCCCAGTCTCCATGTGGCTCATGAGATCTGATCACACGGTCTGATCACTGCAGATCAGGATGACCTCTTGTGGGGCCAGGAGAAGTCCTCGTGAGATCAAACCCTGCACGGGTGCAAGCATTGAACTGGCTGGCCCAAGCCTTTTACCTCCATGAAGTTTGTGCTCATCAAGAGGAGGAGAATTTGCAACGCTCTGCACCAGAAAAGAGACGTTTCCCTCATGGTTAGCTCCCAGTCCGGGCAGATGTGGGTTGCGCGGCCAAATTGTGCTGCGGCGTGAGGGCCCACCGAGACCAAGAGAGG
The DNA here is from genome assembly GCF_004798865.1 of Varanus komodoensis. Classification (NCBI taxonomy): domain Eukaryota; kingdom Metazoa; phylum Chordata; class Lepidosauria; order Squamata; family Varanidae; genus Varanus; species Varanus komodoensis. Next base: position 14,255,432 of record NW_025335684.1, read on the forward strand.
CCCCTGAATGGGAAAACAGTTCCAAGTTACATGTGGAAAACCTTTGTGAGTGATGCGCATGTCAGCCGGCTTGGATTAGAGTGCTGAGAGGGATTAATTCACACCAAGGAACCCACAACCCAACCACCCCTTCCCAGGACTTTCATTTTTTGAAACGGAAACATTCCTCATCCAGGTGAACATGGCAGGGAAGGGAGAAGAAATGAGGTGGCAATGAAAGAAAACTCAACATTAGCTTCACCCAGATCAGGAAACCCCAAGCAGCTGCTGCTGCAAGATGTCTCGGGTACAGCTGTAAAAGAGCCATAGAAACAGAGCAAGTCAGAAGGGGTCTCCTGGGCCATCTAGTCTGACCTCTGGCACCAGCCAGCTCTGCTCACGACATGCCCACCATGTGCATGCCCAGCCTATCCTTGAACACCCTCACCGATGGGGCCTCAACGACCTCTTGTGGAAACCCATTCCACACCCTCAGGGTCCTGACTGTCAGGAAGTGCTTCCTGGCATCCAAATGGAAGCTTGGCTTCCTGAGCTTTGCTCCGTTGGAGCGCATCCTGCCTTCCTCTGCAGGGGAGAACAGGCCTCTACCCACCTCCGTGTGACACCCCCTCACATACCTGCAAGTTGCCAACATATCCCCTCGGAGTCTCCTCTTCTCCAGGCTGAAGAGACCCAGTTCCCTCAGTCTCGCCTCATACCCCATCCCCTGCAAACCGGCCACCATCCTTGTGGGCCTATGCTGCACTGACTCCAACCTGGCTATATCCTTTCTGTAATGAGGGGCCCAGAACTGAGCACAATACTCCAGTTGCGGGCGCACCAGAGTCGCCGTTGAGCTTCTCAGCTCCGCTCCCTAAAACCAGGGAGGATCTTGGTGCCAACTTGGTGAAGGGAAGACCCATCAGCAGAGACGCAGCAGAGCGAATGCGGAAAGGATTGCCTTACTGGTGCATGTGTGGTGTCGGCTCGGAGCAGGAAAAGAGATGGCCAGATGGGCCATCATGACACTTGTCACATGACGAAGTGGCAGGTGCCGAGAAATGGGCAGGTTTCTCCAGGCGTGAAGAGGCCCAAGGGCTCTCAATGGCACTTTGGCATATTTGGCCTTGGAGAAGCGCCACTGAACACACCTCCTGGAGAGGTTCACCTGCTGTGCACACTGTGCTCTTTCTGCTACCTCCTGGTCTCCCCAGGCATTTTAATTTTAGTCTTTCCGTTTCCACAGTTTTAAATTTGTTACTGTATTTTAAATCTTCACATTGCTGCAAAATTTTTGATTTTTTAAAACTTTCATTTTATGCTATAGTTTTAAACTTTTATATTGCATCTTACCAGGTAGTATCTTAAGGTTTTAACTGTTGTGAACAGCCCAGGAAGCTTAGGGTATTAGGCAAAGGAGAAATGTGTTAAATAAAACAACTAAATGTAACAGAGAATCTGGGGCACCCTATTTCATTCAGCTCCTTCATGGATCACTGCCTTGTCGTGGCGAAGGGGCTTGCGTAGCTCAATGAAGCTATGAGCTATGCCATGCAGGGCCACCCACGACAGACAGGTCATAGCAGAGAGCACAGAGAAAACGTGATCCCCTGGGGAAGAAACTGGCAACCCATTCCAGTATCTTTGCCATGAAAACCCCATGGACAGTACCAAAAGGTAAAAAGATATGACGCCGGAAGATGAGCCCCTCAGGTTGGAAGGTGTTCAGTATGCTACTCGGGAAGAGCAGAGGGCTAGTACTAGTAGCACCGGAAAGAATGAAGCGACTGGGTCAGGCTGAAAGGACGCTCAGTTGTGGATGTATTTCGTTGTGAAAGGAAATTTCGATGCTGTAAAGAACAATACTGCATAGGAACCTGGAATGTAAGATCCATGAATCAAGGCAAGCTGGATGTGGTCAAACAAGAGATGACAAGACTGAACATCGACATCTTGGGAATCAGTGAACTAAAATGGACAGGAATGGGTGAATTTAATTCAGATGACCATCAGGTATACTACTGTGGGCAAGAATCTCTCAGAAGAAATGGAGTAGCCTTCATAGTCAATAAAAGAGTAGGAAAAGCAGTACCGGGATACAATCTCCAAAATGACAGAATGATCTCAGTTCGAATCCAAGGCAAACCATTCAACATCACGGTAGTCCAAGTCTATGCCCCAACCACTGGTGCTGAAGAGGCTGAAGTTGACCGGTTCTATGAAGGCCTACAACACCTTCTAGAATTAACACCAAAAAATGATGTCCTTATCATCATGGGAGATTGGAATGCTAAAGTAGGAAGCCAAAAGATAACTGTAATAACAGGCAAGTTTGGCCCTGGAGTTCAACATGAAGCAGGGCACAGGCTGGTAGAATTTTGTCAAGAGAATACGATGGTCATAGCAAACACTCTTTTCCAACAACCCAAGAGACGACTCTACACATGGACATCACCAGACAGTCAACACAGAAATCAGACTGACTATGTGCTCTGCACCCAAAGATGGAGAAGCTCTATACAGTCAGTAAAAACTAGACCAGGAGCTGACTGTGGCTCAGAGCATGAGCTTCTGGTTGCAAAATTTAGGCTGAAATTGAAGAAAGTAGGGAAAAGCACTAGGCCACTCAGGTATGACCTAAATCATATCCCTGATGAATATACAGTAGAGGTGACAAATAGATTTAAGGAATCAGATCTGATAGACAGAGTGCCTGAAGAACTATGGATGGAGGTTCGCAACATTGTACAAGAGGTAGCAACTAAAGCCATCCCAAAGAAAAAGAAATGCAAGAAAGCAAAATGGCTTTCTGAGGAAGCTTTACAAATAGCTGAGGAAAGAAGGGAAGCGAAAGGCAAGGGAGAAAAGGAAAGATACACCCAATTGAATGCAGAATTCCAGAGAATAGCTAGAGGAGATAAGAATGCCTTCTTAAATGAACAGTGCAAAGAAATAGAAGAAAACAATAGAATAGGGAGGACCAGAGATCTCTTCAAGAAAATTGGAGATATGAAGGGAATGTTTCATGCAAAGATGGGCATGATAAAGGACCAAAATGACAGGGACCTAACAGAGGCAGAAGAGATTAAGAAGAGATGGCAAGATTACACAGAGGAACTATACAAGAAAGAGCTTAACATCCCTGATAACCACAATAGGGTGGTCACTGACCTCGAGCCAGACATCCTGGAACATGAAGTCAAATGGGCCTTAGGAAGTCTGAGCAACAACAAAGCTAGTGGAGGTGACAGTATTCCAGCTGAGCTATTCAAAATCTTAAAAGACGATGCAGTAAAAGTGCTACACTCAATATGCCAGCAAATCTGGAAAACTCGACAGTGGCCACAGGACTGGAAAAGGTCAGTTTGCATTCCGATCCCAAAGAAGGGCAATGCCAAAGAATGTTCAAACTACCGCACCATTGCACTCATTTCACATGCTAGCAAAGTTATGCTAAAAATCCTACAAGCTAGGCTCCAGCAGTATGTGGATCAAGAACTACCAGAAGTACAGGCAGGATTTCGAAGAGGGAGAGGAACTAGAGATCAAATTGCCAACATACGCTGGATCATGGAGAAAGCTAGGGAGTTCCAGAAAAACATCTACTTCTGCTTCATTGACTACGCTAAAGCCTTTGATTGTGTGGATCACCACAAATTGTGGCAAGTTCTTAAAGAGATGGGAGTACCAGACCATCTTATTTGTTTCTTGAGAAACCTATATGTGGGTCAAGAAGCAGCAGTGAGAACTGGGCACGGAACCACTGATTGGTTCAAAATTGAAAAAGGAGTTCGGCAAGGCTGTATACTGTCGCTCTGCCTATTTAATTTATATGCAGAGCACATCATGAGAAAGGCAGGCCTAGATGAATCACCAGTTGGAATTAAGATTGCTGGGAGAAATTCAACAACCTCAGATATGCAGATGATACCACTCTCATGGCAGAAAGTGAAGAGGAACTAAAGAGCCTCTTGATGCAGGTGAAGGAGGAGAGCGCAAAGTTGGCTTGAAACTCAACATTAAGAAAACTAAGATCATGGCATCTGGTCCTCTCACTTCCTGGCAAATAGATGGGGAAGAAATGGAGGTAGTGACAGATTTTATTTTCCTGGGCTCCAAGATCACTGCAGATGGAGACTGCAGCCAAGAAATTAAAAGATGCTTGCTCCTTGGGAGAAAAGCTATGGCAAATCTAGACAGCATACTAAAAGGCAGAGACATCACTCTGCCAACAAAAGTGCGTATAGTCAAGGCTATGGTTTTCCCAGTTGCAATGTATGGCTGTGAAAGTTGGACCATAAGCAAGGCTGAGCACCGAAGAATTGAGGCCTTTGAATTGTGGTGCTGGTGGAGACTCCTGCGAGTCCCTTGGACAGCAAGGCTATCAAACCGGTCAGTCCTAGAGGAGATCAACCCTAACTGCTCTTTAAAAGGCCAGATCCTGAAGATGGAACTCAACTACTTTGGCCACCTAATGAGAAGGAAGGACTCCCTGGAGAAGAGCCTGATGCTGGGAAGAATAGATGGCAAAAGAAGAAGGGGACGGCAGAGGATGAGGTGGCTAGATGAAGTCACTGAAGCAGTCAGTGTGAGCTTAGGTGGAATCCAGGGGATGGTGGAGGGCAGGGAGGCCTGGAGGAATGTTGTCCATGGGGTCACGATGGGTCGGACACGACTTCGCAACTTACAAGAACAACACTTTCAGAATGTTATTATTTAACATTCAAATGAAGATGCATAAGATTTTCCTGCAAATTTTTCCTAAGACTTGCCTTGTTTTCTGCATTTTTGCAAGCATTTTCCCCTAACATAATTAATGTTTGAACCTTATTTCCTCTACTATATTCCAGCTAGATATGAAGAAAAATTTCCTGATTTTTAGAGCAGCATGACAATATTAAAAATGACCTAGCATAGTTGTGGGCTCTTCCACACTAGAGGCATGCAAGATGCACCTGGACAACCATTTGAGAGGGAGGGAGGGTCCTGAACTGAGCAGGGGGTTGGACCTGATGGCCCTCTGGCCCTTTCCAGTGCATGTTGTCTGCTTTTGTTCTTGCAAAGCCCCACTACAAAAGTGTGAATCACAGGGTTGGAAAGGGGCTATTTGAACCACTGGAATCCCACTTCCAGCATCCCTGACAGATGGCTGCCCAGTCTTGGCTTAAATGCTTCAAGCCACAGATTGCCTGCCACTCCCGTGGTTTGGTGTCTGGTCACCCTGATCCTTGGGTGTGCAACCAAAATCTCCCTTCCCATAATTTAAGCCTGTCATTTGGTGCCTCACAGTGTCGGATGATGGCGAACAGGTTGCTTGTTCTCCCCTTTTGGCACCTGAAAAGTACCACCATGGCTGCCCTCAGTTTTCTTCCTTAAAGGCTAAACGTACCTTGGTCCTTCCCTCTTTCCTCAGGGGCTTCCGTTTCTAGTTCTCTGATCATCCTTCTTGCCCTCCTTTGAATACATTTAACTGGAGGTGAATCCTTCTTAAGGTGTGGTATCCAGGACGGGAGATTATTAGTCCACAATCGTATCCTGCCCTTTCCTCTTGTGAGGAACCCAAGGCAGCTTACATAGGTCGAGCTTCCCAGCAACAATGCTGGGAAGGGGGTTGGGCTGAGCGTGAACATCTGGCCAGAGAGCTTCAGGGCCACGTGGGGAGCAGGGCCTGGTTCTCAGCACCACAGCACAGCGGCTGAGGTGGGGTGTGGCCAGTGCAGAGGGAAACACAGAAGGAGAACCAAGTTTCCATTTGCACAGCAGTTCCAAAAGGCAGAAGCCAGTGAGTTTGCACTAAGACTGCAAATGGAATGCATTGCCCTGTATCTCTAATCACAGTGTAAAACTGCTCCTGTATTTCTGCCCATATCCCTTCCTTCCTTCCCTCTTTCCTTCCCCCTTGCAAATTCATGACATGGAGACATATTTCTATGTGGGCCGAAGATCTCTTCCTATTTATTGCAACCTAATGAGTGTGGATGCCACTACCAGGCATTTTCTTCAGGACTTTGCCACTTCTGCAGTCAGCTCAGGAGGAAAGTGTTTGATTCCACCAACTTTAATTGGGAACTAATGAGGTTCTTTTCACTAATATATCCCAGAGGGAGCATTGCAGAGCTTGCAGATGGCAGGATGCAGTGGGGCCAATGCACCAAGAAAGATACAGCTTTCACTGATGGCCACCTATGCGAGAAAGCCCTCACATACGTGAGCACAGCCCTGTAAGAGCTCACAATGCAATTTAACTCGTGCACACACTTGGAGACTTCAGTCCGAATCACGTCGCGATATATGCGATTGATGGTCCTGTAGGAATTCACAGCTCTGCCTTCCTCAGGTCCTTCCTACTGGGATAAGTTGCGCAGTGCCACACACAGCTGCAACAAACCTTGTGTGGGATGTGGAGGGAGGAGGTTATAAAATGAAAGCAAGTCCTAGGACCTTTCCCTTCAGAAGTCAGTGCCACAGTGTTCCCTGGGGCTTCCTTGCGGGGGTGCAAAAACTGCAGCCACAGGATGCGATCTTACGCACCTTTAGATAGAAAAACCGTTCCACACAACTGTCTGCACCACGGTGTGTCTGCCCCAAGGAGACAAGAACTCTGCAATGAGAATGTAGTGAGCCAACAAAGCACACGGAGTGGTTGGCTCTTAATAATCTCTCCCATCCTCCATACCCAGGTTTTTAAAATGTTCAGAATGTTATGGCAATAAACGGGGCAAAGCAGCAAAGTACAGGAGGATCGGAACTGGTCACAGCCAGAAGGAAAGAGCCAGGAACCCCGGCTTGTGCTTCACGGAAGACCATGTCACTAACACAGACCAGGCGAGGAACTTGAAAAGATTTTTTTTTAACGGTGGGGGAGAGAGGAGAAAGAGATGCTACTGTTGAGATGCTGATGCTGATTGCAAGTATTGTTATTACTAATTAACCTGTGCTTTTAGACTGAGAGTCAAAAGTCAACCAGGGAGCTTCATGCCCAAGCAGGGACTGGAATGCAGATCTCCCAAATCCCATTCCCACATTCCTACCAATATACCACACCAACTCTCCATGTTACTTCTGCATTTTTCTTGTATGGCAAACGCACAACTCCCACGGAAGCCCCTTTCCCCGCTGGCCAAGCGAGCCCAGCTGTGGCAGCAAAAGACGATCAAAGAACAAACAGCCACCAAGCAAAAGCAACGGTGTTCCAGGTTCCTGGAAAAAACTCTGCTGCAGCAATGCTTTCTGAAGGCTTTGCCAGTGTCTCATTTGCATGTCGGGAATGTTCAATGAGGCTGTGAGTGTAATTGAAGTGCACTTCAGTTAAACAAATTATCTTTTAATGTCAACACAGTGGAGGGGGAGAAACAAGATCTCTTGTACGTTCTCGTTTCCCCAAGAAGTGGTGAATCTGCTCATAAAGAGGGTTGTGGATATAAGAGAGGAAGAAATGGTACCCGTGGCTCAGAGGTGGGATTTTGAGGGCATCCTGCCCCCTGCCTTGCTCTAAACCAAATGTGATTTGATTCTTTCCAGAGCCTCTTCATTTCCCACCAGCTCTTCCATTCCAGAAACAAGGCAGCTCTGCACATCAAGGGAGAGACCACCGTGTTGAGATTCCAGCTTGCTTGCTTTCTTTAGCAGGATGGCTATCCTTCTCTTCATTTTAGCCTCGTAACAACAACCCTGTGAGGTAGGTTAGGCTGAGAGACTGGCCCAAGGAGCTTCAGGGCTGAGTGGAAACCTACCCTGCACACTCTAACCACTAGGCCACACAGGCTCTCAGATGAACTATGTGCTTCAGAAAAAGGGGGTGGTGGTGGGTACATTCCGGGAAACCTAAACAGCAGTCCCATTCTTACATAGCCCATTTGACCCTGATGGGATGGACTTCAGAAGAAATGGGCAGGGGATCACAAATTCTACCATAGTCCATGGAATTTAAGGCAGGCAGTCCTACGCATGCTTACTCAGAAGTAAAGCTCACCAGTGGGGTTTAATTGCATGCGCAGGATCATAGCCTGGTTTCTCCTTCTGTCGCCTTTTGTTGGACAGAAAGCAACCCTACCCATTTACTCAGAGGCCCCACTGCATTCAGTGGTGCAAACACTCGGTACGTGTGCAGAAGACTGCAGACAGAGCGGAGTATCCAGTAGCAGCCCACTATGGAGCAGACCTGTTGAGACGAAGGGAGCATACGTGGCGAGTCTCCTTTCAGTGGCTCTTGTCTACCTGCAGCTAACACGGGATGCGCCGTAAGAGTGCCGTGCTGCACATCTTTAGGCACAAGTCTGTAGCCCCCCACATCTGCCAGGCAGCCCTGCTTTCCAGGGAGTGGTGGAAGGTGCTCGGATGCCTTGCCCTCTACGCCTCCCTTCTCCAGTCTTCCAGATGCTTGGGAATACAACTCCCAGCGTTCCTGACCATCAGCCATGCTGGCTGGGGTTGATGGGAGCTGAAATCCAAAGCTTCTGGAGGGCACTTGGCAGACTGGTCACGAGAACTGTTTGACCTATTGCAAAGTTTGAGCACGGAGGCAGCTTTGGCCTATAATTCCTTCATGCCTCACCACTGATGAATCCTCAGTCCCCACGATGGCTGGGTTCAGACAACACAATAACCCTTGCTCAAGTGTTGCCCGTGGGTGATCATTGAAGTGTGAGTTATCACGGTGTCTGACCCGCCTATGCTAGGAAAGCCATGTCTGGTCAACCAGGAACAACCCACAGATGAAAGAGCCACAATCCTTTCCTGGAAGACAAACCGTGTTCGGCTGGTCGTTTTTCCCAAGCCCACATCAAACCCCAGATTGTCTTTGGGACGAGGGCCAGGGTAGGGCAGGTAGCCTCCACCACCACTGGGAGGCTCTCTTGCAAGCGGCATCCTTCCCAAAACAGCTTCTCCCCACTGGACGCTTTCTCCAAGAGAAAGGCAGAGGCAGGTAGTGATGTGTCCAGTCAGCACCGTAAAGACTGGCACACAAACCGTGGCACGGAAGATTTGCCCGACCTGGTAGCCATTCAGACGGAATGGACTAAAACCAAGGCAGGCAGCAAAGGGTGGAAGGGGCAGCCCTCCCCACCCGGAAGCCCCCCCACCCAACCATTCCATGGGGCTGAGTGGGCATATACAGGATTGTGCAGAAAGATGCCCAGCCATCGGGGAACTGGTACCAAGCGCCACGAGGAACAAGAACAGCCGAGCCGGAAGGCTGGCGCAGCGGCGGTAAACGCACAAGTGGGTGAGCCGCGGGCTCAGGTGTGCACACGAGCCTTCCCTCGGTCCCGGCCAGGCCGTCGCACGTCTGAAGCCGGAGCAGGGGCAACCCGGAGCCTCCTCCAGAGACCCACACAGGCCGCAATTCAGAGGGGCAGCCAAGGGGAAAAGCACTCCCTGCCCAAGCAAGACCACACCACCCACCCACCCAGCCACCCACCCCTCCCTAAATCTCTCGCAAGCATCCTAGACATGGACCCCCCCCCCGCCCTTTTAAAGTCCTGGGCCGCTTCTGCTTGCCCCACGCGCCCCTCTCTGGCCCCCAGCCCGTGCGGGGCTCGTGGCCGATCCGCGAAGGCGAGTCCCGCCCGGGGTGCTCGGAAGTCTCAGCTCCGGCAAAGGAGCCCTCCGCCCAGCCGCGGCGGGGAGCGCGCCGCCCTCCGCTGGGAAGGAAAGCAGCCCTTTGCAGGTGCTCAGAGGCACTCTCGTGACTCCTCGCCTCCCCAGCGAGCAAGACGGGCGCCTCCAGCGCGGGGGCTGCAGAGCTTGAAGCCCCCCAGCGAGCCCCGCCGCCGCCCGCCTGGCGCCCGGACGCCCGCCGCCCGCCTTCTCCCCGGGGCTTCTCACCTCCGCGTCCTCCGCGGGCGCCCCGGGCTGCGCCGCTCCGCCCGTGCGCTCCGCCCCGCTCCGCTCAGCTCAGCGCAGCTCGGCGACACGCGGCGGGACGGGGCGCGGGTCCGGGCTGCGCCCCGCGCGCTTGCCGCTGCCGCCGCCGCCGCTGCCCATGGACGCGAGCCGCGGCC
>NW_025335684.1:14265514-14288879 GCF_004798865.1 Varanus komodoensis
CCCCCCCCCCCGAGGGAGGGCGTCTGTGGGAGTCGGGGGCCGAGGCGAGGCGGGCGGGGCGGAGCGGAGCGGCGCGGAGCGGGGCGGCGAGCCCGCCCCCTTTCCCGTCCTCCCGCCGCATCCGTGCAAAGTTCCCGGGAGGTGGGTGGTTTCGCCTCCTCCGAGATGCGTCCCCGTTGCGCGCGTGAAAACAGGCATGATAACCCGGCTTCCCAGCTGGCCGCGCAGCTCGTCACTGGGGCGAGGGGGCAGGTGGGTCGCCTGCCGTCCCGGGCGCGGTTTCTGTTAGTGATCGGGATGCGCAAGTGCGGGAACGATGAGCAGGTGTGTGCGGCTGGCACAAAACTGAGTGCGGTCGCTGCTACCCTGGAAGACAGAAAGAAGAGTCAAGGAGATCTTGCTAAGTTGGAGGGCTGGGCTGAAAGCGACAGATTCCCGTTCAGTGGGACAAGCGCCACACTCTCCGCCCAGGAGAAAGGAACCAGCAGCGCTGCTGGGAGATGCAGCATCCTTGGCTCAGCAATACTGCAAGTGAGAGGAGCCCAAATTGTGGTAGCTCACAGGATGAATATGAGTCAACAATGCCATGTAGCGGCAAAAACGGCTAATGCTATCCTGGGCTGCGTTAATCTACGTGTCGCTTCCAAAGCACTGGTTCCCCTCTGTTTGGCACTGGATAGGCACCATCTCCAGTACTGTCCAGGTCTGGGCACCACATTTAAGAAAGATGCAGACAAACTTGAAAAAGTCAAGAGGAGGGTGACAAAGATGATGTGGAGAATGGAAACAAAGCTCTGTTGGGAGAGATGGAGAGAACTGGGTGTGTTTAGTCTTGAGATGAGAAGACTGAGGCACTTTACTGATATTTGAAAGGCTGCCACACCGAGGAGGGATCTCTTCATCATCCCAGAGTGCGGGACTCAGAAGAATGGGCTTAAGTTCCAGAAGCTAGATTCCAGCAGGACATCAGGAAAAAACCCCTGACTGTTAGAGCAGTACGGCAATGGAACCAATGACCTCGGAAGGTTGTGGGCTCCCCTGCACCGGAGGCATTCAAGAGGCAGCTGGACAGCCGTCTGCCAGGGATGTCTTAACTCAGAGCCCTGCACTGACCAGGGGGTTGGCCTGGATGGCCTTATAGGCCCCTCCCCAATCTACCTTTCTATGATTCTATCAGTTCAACAAAACTTCATATTTTGAACGTAATAGGCTTCACAGAGGATTCTTAAGAAATAGGCTGTATGTCCCTGTGGAAAAATGGGCTGAACCCTGAGTCCTAACAGCTACACTTTCCCAAGGCTCAGGAAAGGTGGAAAAAGGGCAGCACTGAGGCCCATCAGGTCCATATATAAAAACTAGATCTTGCTGCCAAGGGGTGATCCACTTACTAATCACCCCCTTTGCTCTCACTTGACAGCTTGCCTTTTGACAGCTGTCAGGGAAAGAAAAACAACAATTTAATGCGTCGGTGCCTCTTTTTCTCTGCTTCCATGTGGCACTTGCTGCAGTTTGACAGGCGAGCCGAGCATACTGATAGGGCAACGCCTTTCCTTGGACGCCCGTACGAGTGTGCAGGTGCACCGTTGCATAATTTCTTTTTTGAAAATGCACTTTGTGCAAATTACAGTTACAATACTTTAAAATGCTCACATTGCCTCCATGTTAAAAAGGAAATCTGGATGCTGGCTCAGCTTGGTACCTTGTTAGTCAATACCAGTGAGGGGTGCAGCTAATCGGTGAGATGCATCAGATTTTCATTTACTAAATAGAATTCTCACACATGGCCACCTGGAAGTCATTGCTCGTATCAAATCTACCCTTGAAAAAGGTTCGGGGTTTGTTCATTTTGAAGTGCATCCCTGTGATGTGTTGATTAACAGATGGCCAGCAAAAGTGGATTCTAGACGCCCTTACAAAGGACATAGCAAAGAGAAGCCCTAATGCATCAGCTTCGAGGAAAAACACCCACCATCTATCAAGAAAATGTACCTCCCACAGTCATCAATCTCAAATCTTATCTGGACTGCTTATAATATATTTGAAACAGAAGTGTAATTTTTCTTTTCCTTCTCATATAGCTGCAAATGATTGAGTATGGATATGTTTTGATGTTTTTTTCCTCCTTGTGTCCTCTTTCTGTGGTTTTCTCCATTGCTTGTTACCATTGTTGCTGTATTTGCAGCTGTGAGAAAAGGGAAGTGGCTATGCCACCACTTCAAATAGGGAAGCATCATTTGGATAATGCATGTCCAGCAGCTTTGCAGCTGCAGAACAAGGAGACGGTAGCCTGGATGCAGGCATCCAGAGCAGAGGAGGCTGGTAGGTGGAAGTTGCTTCCTCGGATCTTAGGTGAGATGCTTCCTGTTTTCACTGTAGCCAGCCACAACAATTACAGTGGCCAGTATTTGTTTATCTCTAGGCCATGAAAAAATTCAAAATCATCAGTCCAGCTATCCTCTCCAGACATGACCTGAAGGAGTGCCTCTTCCCTTACATGCCCTCACGCCCCTTAAGACCTGCAGGAGAGGCTTTGCTCTGGGAGCCCTCTTTAAAGGAGATAAAAAGAACAGCTACCCAGAGCAGGGCCTTCTCTGCAGTGGCGCCCAGAATGTGTTCCCTGGAGAGGTGTGCCTGGTGCTGAGTTTATATTCTTTTCAGCGCCAAGTTAAAACCTTTTTATTTAATTGCTATTTTAAAAATTAATATTTTATTGTTAACAGTTGCTTTTTTGTTTTTATTTTTATATAATTTTATGGAATTTGTTATTGTTTGTTTTAATTGTACGTTTGTGAGCCGTCCTGAGATGCCAAGGCATGTGGTGACGGCATATAGCAGTTTTAAACAAATGAATGACAATAGAATGCATGTCGTTCAGCCGTCTGAGAGGTTTCGGACAGGTCTAGTACAGGGCTGGGTCACATAGGAGCAGTCTTCAAAGCCAAGGACTGATGATGGACCATCAAAAGGCAGAGGCAAGCCTTAAGTTCAACAATCCTGTTTAAAGGTCTAGGCACTGGTAGAAATGTTGACTGGAGTATTGTGTGTATCAAGGGATCAACATCAGAAAAGCAGAGACTCTGGGCATGAAAAACCTTCCTCTGAGCCCAGCACAGCTCTTAAAAAACCAGCCAAGTGCAGCTGCAAAAGCAGCTGTGTCACAATAAAAGGCAGTTTCAGAAGAAATGAGATGGGATGTGCAAAGCATGTAAAGTCAGAGAGGTTTATTTTATTTATTTATTTTATTTTATTAAAACATTTCTATGCTGCCCCTTGCCGAGGCCTCGGGGCGGCTTACAAAGGCCTCGGGGCGGCTTACAAGGTTTGAATGCTGACAGAACTGTTGTGGAGCAAAATGTTTATGGGAATGGCTGTTTACATCCGGAGTGGTCTGCTTCCCCTGTTCCCATTTTTTTCTAGATGCTTCCATGGGATGTGGGAGATGGAGCAGCACAGATGGTGGAGGGAGGCAGGAGGAACGGTGTAACAGGGACTCCAGTGTTAGGTGGGCGGGGACGGCGGCTCGAATTGTTCCGAGACCTACCCATTACCCTGGTCAATATTTATTTAGTGCACAGAAGTAAAGAACACTTTACGTCATCAGTTTTTGGAAGCCTCCATCTTGGGCCTCAGTGGATTCACTGGCCCAGTTTATGCATAGCAACAACTAAGCCATGAAACTGTGAGTAGTGGGTTGTCCTTGTGTGCAAACTAGGGTTTTAACTATGTTATGTTAACAGCTAAGAACAATAACCATAGCTAATGGTTTGTTGTTGGGGTAAACAACATAGAGGCTGTTCACACGTGATGCCAAGCACTGTGGGCTAATTTCCCCATGGGGTTTTTTGCATCGCTCTTGTACCCCTCCTTTCTTCCTCTTGCAAGGAACCTGACGTGGCCACAAGTTCTCCTGCTCTCTGTGTTAACCTCAAAGCTGCAACACGGTGAAGCAGGTTAGTCTGAGTTCTGTACTGTGACTAAATCAATTTAATAAATAAATGAATAATACATACTCGGGAGTCTTTAGAGATAGTGGGCTTACTTCTGAGTAGCTATTCGTAGGGTTGCATTGTACGGTTGCTAAGTTTAACGCTTACATGGATGCCAATTGTATGCATGAATCTTACAGAAATGAATTCCACAGAACATCTGTTAAAAGGATGATTGTATGCAGAACCTGATTACTAACTGAATCTGAATGGCAGGGCTGGTCACTGGATGGTCTGTTAGGACTTGGAAGGGTCTTTTGCATTAAAAGTAATACAGACGAGATGTATCAACGACAAAGAATTTAACATATACACAAAAACTCTGATCATCTTGCAGACTGGTTAGTTCATGCTGGCGCAAGAGTTCATTAGAACCAGCATGTCTCCCTTTTTCCCAAGGAGGGTTGGGGAACAGAGGGAGGCCTGACCTCCAGGGGAAGATTTACCAAATCGGGGAGGAAATTGGGGAGGCTGGTCAAGAACACATACACTGAGTGACGCTACATGTGCAACATGGCCCAAATATCAGCGTTTGACTACAGAGCATGATGGGGGTTAGAGTCCCCGCCCCCCTCCATGGAATCCTAAGGGCCAGTTTGGGGGCCCTCTAAGCTCTGCACAGCAGGAACCTGTAATGGACCATGTACAGCAGGAGACCCTCTTATTGCAACCTGCTATTCAGAGTGCTGTTCTTTCTGTAGCATTTATATCTGGCCTCTTTCTTCTTGCTCAGCAACAATTTATTTATTTTATTTAGTTTTATGTAGGAGATTTATAGGCTGTCTATCACTGTCATCTCTGGATGGCTTACAGTATATTATAAATCCTAAACAAAATAAATTGGCTATACCCATCCTGTGAAGTGTGTTAGGCTAAGAGCGAGTACCGGACCGAACGCCACCCAGGGAGCATCATAGTGGAGTGCGGACTGGAACCTGGATCTCCCAAGTATCAGTGCACCAGTCTGCACCAGTTACGGACACATTGCCTTGCTATACCAGTGCCAAGAATCCACACAAAACTGTTCCACAAAGTAATTGAACAAGAGATTCAATCAAGGGGGAGACTGAAGATGGGACCCCTTCCAGCAAAACAGTGGTGATCTATACTTAGGATTAGCAGAACGGTCAAAAGCCAAAATTGCTTTTTCCATCACTGTTCCATGGTTTACAAGAAGGTCATGTAAATAGGTGAGATCAGTGGGGCTGTGCCAGGGCCTCAGTCTTTTCTGCAAAATGTCACAGAGCAGCAGTAGAGAAAGTAGCTAGTTAGTAATTCCTAGACCTGAAAAAGCAGGTCATTTTTCGGGAATGGTCACATGGAATTGTAGCTTTCCCCAAATTGGACTGCCCCAGATGTGTTAGATTACAACTCCCATAATTCCCAGCCAGAAGGGAAGCTGCATTCCAACACATCTGGAGCGCATCAGATTGAGAATCACAGACCCATAGAATAGCAGAGGTGGAGGGGGCCAAGAAGGCCATCGGGTCCTACCTGCTGCTGTTGCAGGACACCAATTTACACCATCCCACTCTGGCTGTCCAATTTCTATTTGAATTTCTCTGGTGTAGGAGAGCCCATGACCTCTCCAGGCAACTAGATCCACTCTTGTGTCGCTCTGACAGTGAGGAAGCTTTTCCTGATGTCCATCATGAACCTGGGTTGTCACAGCCTGACTTAATTACTCTGATTACTCTTGATTACTTGAGGTCTTGACCTTCCTCCTTGTGACAGCCTTTGAAGTACTTATAGAGGGATATCATGTCCCCCCTCCATCTTCTCTTCTCAAGGCTGAACATGCCCAGGTCTCTCAGTCTCTCCTCGTAGGGCAGTGTTTCCAAACTCAGGTTCATTCTTGTTGCCCTCCTCTGGGTCTTTTCTATTTTTTCTGTACCTTTCTTAAATCTTGATTCCCAGAACCCCACACAGTAGTGCAGATGAGGTCTGACTAGTGAGGAGTATAGGGGAAGTACTATTTATCAGGATCTGGAAGTAATACTTTTGTCAATGCATCCCGAAATAGGATTTGCTGTTTTGGCTGCTGCATTGCATTGTTGGCTCATATTTAGTCTGTTGTCCACAATTACTCCAAGATCTTTTCCCCCCAGTTCTGTTGAGTCATGTATTTCCCATCTTGTGTAGATGAATTTGGTTCCTTTTACCCAGGTGTAGGACTTGTCACTTGTCCCTGTTGATCACATTCTGTTGCTTTCAGCCCAGCATTCAAGTTTGGATCTTCATTCTGTCTTCTAGGGTGTTTGCTATTCTGACCAGTTTTGTATCATCTGCAAATTTGATTATTGTTCCTTGCACTTCCTCATCTAAATCATTAATAAAGATGTTGAAGAGCACTGGGTCCAGGACTGAACCCTGCAGGACCCCACTAGTTACCTCCCTCCAGTTTGAGAAGATGCCATTGATGGCACTCTTTGGGTCTGATTTAGCAGCCAATTTTGGATCCACCTAATAGTTTTTCTAGCTAGTCCAGTTTTTGCTAATTCGCTTATCAGAATGTCGTGGGGCACTTTGCTAAAATCAAGGTAGATTCTGTCCACAGTGTTGCATCTGTGCGTTTGGGAGATTACCCTCAAAAAATGAGATTAAATAAGTCTGACAGGATTTATTTTTGATAAATCCATGTTGAATTTTATTAATCACTGCATTTTCTTCAAGATGCTGACAGACTGCTTGTGGTCATCATCTGATGGCTGTGCAGGTGGAGAATTCCGGTATAACATAGCTTTATGGGATGCTTCAAGCCCAGAGAAGCAGAATGACCAAGACCTCTCATTTCGTTGTAGGACTATGAACCAGCCAGCTCAAGAGCGCAGTAGCTTGGTAATACTGGGGAGCTTATGCCCTTGTATAAGCTTACTCAACAAATGCAGCAAGCTGCCACCACACCATGGTTTCCATTTGGTTCCCCAGACGGAAGCACACCAGCATTGAAGCAAATTCCAAGTGAGTACACCTGCCTATCTTTTTCTGACTAAGGGCACAATCCAAGGGAGGTCCAAGAGTATCCGCTGGCATGAGCAACACAATTCTGCAGTGCTCTTTGCTGCTGCCGCTGCACCTTGTACCCGACATTTTCCCTAGAGGAGAATTTGCAGCTGTCCAGATAAACGCACTGAGAAGGAGTAGGGAAGGCGACTGGGATGCCAGAAGGCATCTGTGTAAGCTTGCAGCCGCACTATATATAGTCTTAGCCATTTAGCGATCCACGGGTTCAAATGCAGGCAAGGGCACAGCAGAGGGTGCAGATGGGAGACAATCACTTGCGGGAGACACCAGCACCTGGAAGCGGCCGTGTTTCCGGAGCTGAGTGCGCTCTTCCCTCCATCATTTCTGTTGCTAGATGGTAACACACTCCTTTATGGCACTCCAAAACCTTGCAGACGTGAGCTTTGATCAGAGAGGACAGGAACAAAAGGAAATAAATGCCTGCATTTCAGGTAATGAAGCCCCAACCAGGCTTCCTTCAAGTACTCTGAAAAGTAGTGTTGATAGCTGTGTGTGTACGTTCAGTGACTGAACAAAAAGAACAGCGACACAGAAGACGAGGTCCTCGGACCAAACGGTCATGCCAGATGCAACATGAAAATGTGCTTTGCACTCAATGGCCACTTTAAAAATGCAAATTGCAGTTGCTTTTAGTGAGTCTTTATTGCTCATTACCTGCTCTGCAGTCAACAGGGGGGAGAAGTTTAACCTTTTTCTCCTCTGCTGTCTTAATTAAAATGGTTTGTTAGATGTTGCTATTTGCTGGCAACAATGCAAACTTGCCTTGCAATGCAAATAACTTTGGGGAGGGTGGATTTTACCAAAGAAAGGACTTACATAAGAAGCTACCTTCTACTGGATTTGACCAGAAGAATGGCCAGGATGTTGCTAAGGTCCAACAGGTAATATAGTGAATTTTCCCAGTGTCCAAAAGTCAAAGGAGTTTATTCAAGTCATGGTGAGGCCTTATGACCTTCAACACCAGGAATAATTGCTTTGGAGCTGCTTTCCTCAACTGTGTGGGACTGGGCCTGGTCCTCCTTCCAAGCTTGTCACCTCAGAATCTGAATCAGAACTGGAAGAAGGGACGTGGTTGGAATTCCTTGTTGAAATGCCAAGGTCAGCAGGCCCTGAGGTAAGCTGGGATGCCTGTAAGAACTAGACTGATTGTGTGGGAAACTCCATTGAAAAGAAAGAGCCAGATGAGATGGATGTAACACAATCTGTCCCATAGTACAGAACAACTGAGGAGCACCCACCTATTCCTGCTGTCTGGTCACAAGCAGCAAGGAACCTCCCTGAGGATGGAGTTAACTCTTTTTGGCTGGGTAGAAGGGAGAAGGCTCCAGTTTGGAGCCAACTTCTTGGCATTAAATCCCATTTCTCTAACAGCTGGTATACCAACTGCACTAATGTCCTGTGCATGGTTTCTACAATACTCCAAGCCAGCGTAGTTGGCTAGTTTAAAAGAGTAAAGGCCACCGTTAGAAGCCTCTTGTCTTGATCTGCTTAGAAGTGGGGCAGAAGGAGGCAGGGAGAGGTGGGAAGACTGGCCTCTGATGAGTCATGCACTAGAGAAGGGCTATTTTCACTGTGAGTAGAAGACTGTTTCCCTTCCTGAACCAGCTCTGTCCCCCCACTGTCTTCCAGGAAGTGGGGATTAGAACCTGTCTTTTTACTGACCACTTCTGAAAGCAGGCTGAGAAGAACTTTACAAAATCCATGGCCAGAGGTGCCATTGTTCTCATCCAGGAGAGAGGAGCTGATGCACTGCATGCCCAGAGAACTTTGGAGGGCCATGGAGCATCACCTGTTGTTCAGAAATGCACATAACACCACAGAGAAGCAGCAGGTGAGGGACACCCTAACCGGTTTGTGGATATGTTTGCAAATAATAGCGATTATAACCGTGTCCAATAATTATTGGGCCTATTAGCCATGGTGGGTTGGTGGTTGCATGAAACCCCACAGAGTACTCCACGGACCACTGGCGTCTGGTCCAGGACATGAGGCAGCAGGTGTCCGCAACCGGATCAGAGATGATGGAGGTGTGGCGAGATGCAGGGGGCCAGAGGATGGCTTGGCTGTTTCACCTCCTTCCTTCCCCCTCAGGCCTGAAGGTCATCCTCTTTCGTCGCACTCAGGGTGTCCCACGCAAGGACTGCTTTGGTCCTGAGTGCTTTTACTTTGGCAGAACTTCACAGGGAGAAGAAGAAATCCCTTTTGCACTCTGTGTTTAATCTGTGCTTGTGCACTTAGCCGAGGCGAGTGCTCTTTGGAGGGGCCACCCCTGACATCTGCGCAGGCTGGTGCATTCAGGACTTCTGTTGCTTCCCATCCCCTCTGCCCCAGTTGGCTCCCTAAGCGCGTAAGAATCCAATTAGTTGCACTCAGTCTGGGGCTGGGTTTATGTTGCTTTAAAAATGATTTGCAAGGCTGGGGAGAGATTCTGGCCCCGCATCCAGCTGGGCTGGTTAATGTTAGCAATTGCAATGGAAAAATAAAGGGCTCTGGGAGGATCGGTGCCTCCAATCTAATACTGCCTCGTGGTCGTTTCTGCTGTTGGCTCACCAGTCAGCCCAGCTGTTCGGTGTGGCTGTTCATGCACTGGGATTTTCAAATAGGATGGGTGTCAGCTCCAAATTTTCATAGACTTTTACCAAAATGCCCTGAATGGGTCTCCCCTCCTGAGTCGGCCCCATTTTCTTGCCACTCCCATCATCCACCATCTGCTTGTCCTTCCCCTCTGGGCTCAAACCACTAAAATCAAATTGCTGCAAAAATGCCAGTCCATCCTTCTCCTTTTAGAGTGGAGGAAAAGCTGCACAAGCCCCGGACAGTTTGGAACAACAGGGGGAGGCCCAGCAGCTTGCTCTGGGACTCCAGGTGAGTCAGTGTGGCTGCTGGGCTGGGTGCTGTTCTCCTGCAGCGCAGGGGTAGATTGCTATGTAAGGTAACGCAGCGGTGGTGGTCCGAGCAGAAGAGCGGACAGCCTGCCCCTCGTGCCTCCTGCCCAGTGCCACTAGGGGCGCAGGCCCCAGGCCAGCAGGGGCCGGAAGCAGCCGCATATCCACCATGGCCAGCAGCCAAAATATTGGAGGAGCTGCCCGTGGTGCTGAACGGATGGCAGGTGGCGATTCTGAAGCACAAGCAGTTCCTCGAAAGTCCTCACCCGCCATGACTGCTTAGGGCACCCCATAGGCTGTAATCCCAAATCGTTACCGGTCATGTCTGACCTGGTGCAGGTAGGGATGCCTCTCTGAAGACTGCCTGAGATCCTTCACACCCCCTCCCTGGATATACTGCCTTAATAGAGTATTAATCAATTCATGGAGGGTGGGTCCATCAGCAGCTATGAGCCATGACAGGTAAATGAAACCCCCACCTACAGGTGCATGATTGGCCATTAACATCTTGCCCTGCAAGCTCAGCTTTCAGAAGTCTGGCTGGTTGGCGGTGGCAGTAGAATGCAAGACTCCCAGGTGGGGCCAACCCGCGGTCTGTCTGGGCAGTTGCTGGGGCTCCAGATCCTTGGCTGGAGATGCCACTTTTTCTGTTGCTCTACGTACCAGGCAAATGGGTCTGGCTGTGATTTTGATTTCCCATAATACTCCAGAGAAATATTACACTGGGGTAGGATGGCATTGTAGGGCCTTAAAATGTCAGGGCCCAACAATGGTGGAAACACTTCAGAAAGTGCTTTGCCCAGGACCTTCCAAAACCTGGAACAAAACCTAATTTAACTAGGCGGTTCTTGAGCTGGCCTATCAGTGCCTAGTCAAATATTTACTCTATATGACTAATAGCCATACCCAATTGCCATAAATATAAATGTGTCTAAGTGCTGAACGATGTATCGTCACCTATTGTGTTCAAAGTGGCAGGGCATCTCTCCTACAAGGAAGCTGTGGACATACTTTGAACATGTAACTAGGTAAATGCAATAAAACTAATGCAAGAATTTGTCGCTATGGGATGCATTCATGATCTGTTTTGAAGAAGCAGTACCATGAGAAAAAATGAGGGTTTAATACATTATAAATCCTGGCTGTTATAATGTTATTCTTGCCTTCACACCCAGCAAGTTGCTGTCAGGTTCAAATGAAAGGATGTAAGAATTTTAGTGAAGCCTTTGTTTGACAATGGATCCAGTACTGATATGCCTACCAACAAGATGTGCTTGTTAAATCTCAGAGCAGCCAGGCAATTCGGAAGCAGGCAATTCACCTGCTCACGTAGCACACACTGGAAACTTCTTGAACTACGAACATTAAAAATGACAGCGGGGGAAATTGCTGTGCTCCAAGTGAGCTCCGGGTATAACTTTCTGATAATGTGATCAGAGAACAGTGGAAAAACACAATGCGATTAAGAGGAGGCATGAGCAGCACAGAGGGTGGGTGGGTGGGAGGGACAGAATTGCACATCCTGGTCAACAGGACGAGGGGGAGAGTAGAGGCCTTTCCGTACTTTGAAAACAAAAAAGAAGTTCCTGAAAGTGACACTAATTTTTCATTTTCATATGCTCTTCCAGTGGCCTTGCTGTTTAGAGCTGGTGGGAGCTGTACTCCGACTTGGCTGAAGGGCACCAAGCTGGCGAAGGTTGCCTTAGAACGGGGCGGTCAGATTCCACGAGTCGGGCGCTGGTTCCCACCCTCATTACTCAGCACGGGTGGCACCCTGTCTTGTTCCCAAAGCGCCCCTGTTCTGCCAAGCTCCCCACCAAAACTGGTTTGGGAGGGCTGCAGGTGCACAGCTCTGCCTTCCACCCCCACTCCCCGCCATATATATGTATATGTCCCTGTTGCAAAACAATGGACCCGTTAATTCAGTAATAACCAGAATAGTGGAGTGAATAATGACACACACCCCGTTTTCTCACTGCAGAATTTTTGGGGCCCTATCCACAGTGTTAATTATGTTGGTTAGTTTTCCTATTACTTAGAAAACAATATCCATTTTCTAATAATGTTGATTATTTTGGGTATTTTTTCTACAAGTTTTGGGCACTCTCAAATTGTTCAGCTTGGATTTTCTCTTGAACACTTTATCATAAAGCATTGGCATTGTATAATGGGGGGGGGGGTGTTCCTGCTGAAAGGTCAGGGAGGGCTGGAAGCCCGGCCTTGACCAGAACTGTGTCTCCAAACGAATGCAGCTTTGCTGCGGCACACAGCAAGGAATCGAGATCAATCCGGGGAAGCTGGAGATGTGCTCCCATGTGTGCTACTGTGTTGGGAGATGTCATTGTGCAATGCAGTGATCTCAGAGAGGCCAGTGGGTTGGTGCTTGCTTCACAATTGAAGCCACAAGTTCTGGCTCTGCTGATCCAGTTGGGTCTTTGATTTTTCTCGGCTTGAAAAGAACAAACGCCCGGCACATGAAAATGGTGCGGCAGGAAGGGGCAGATGGAGCATTGCTCGTGGAGGAGCACGTTTGGGCTGTGAAAGGTGCATGAGAGGTTGTGCCACTGGGGCACAGTGAAGGCGCTGTCATTGGCTGCCAACTCAGAGGTCACAGAAAGCAGTCTCCAAGAAAGAAAAACAAGGGAAATTGGGATGGTGGGGAGAGGCTGCCAGCAGAAAAACATTTGCAGTCAGCAGTGAGAAAGGGAGACAAGATGGTTCCCTCTAACTCATGTAGAAGGGAAGACGGTGACTTGTCTGTCAACCACTTCGTGGGTTGTTTCATGAACTACCCAGCTAGGTAGCTTATTCACACATTGAGCTGTCTTGCCATGTGACCTTGCCCAATGCCATGGCATTCCTCAAATGGAGGAATTGTCTGCCCTTTGGAGCTCTGGACTTTCCCTTCAGTTCCAGCCAATGGTCAGGAGTCCCAGTAGCTGTCATCTAGAACTTCTGGAGGGCATCAGACTGAGGAAGGCTGAGCTGGGGGCTGGGAGTGGGAGCAGCGAGGGAGAGTGTGCGGTTGCCTGGTCCTCGTCGATTGTGCTGACAGCTCTGTGGTGAGCTACAAGGGCAGACAAGTTGACATTGCAATCTGTGTAGCCACAGGCATTTCCAGGAGAACATTGCTAAATTCCTCAGAATTGTCTGAAAAGCTCAGCATGAGCTGAATGGTAAAGAGTCCTGTACTGAGTTCGTTTATGTCCCCAGCATGAGATAGAGAGAGAGAGGAGCTTTGACTGAACTGACTAATAATTTTTTCAGAGGTGAAGGGACTTCAAGTCCGAGACCAAATCTGCCCTCACCTCCTTTTTCCCAGCCGGGAAAGGTTTGTGGGCCTCCTGCCTTGAGTGCAATTTCCCCCCTGCATTCTGAAATGCTTAGTTTAAGCTATGATCTCCCTGGGGCTGGGGAAGAGAGTGTATCTGACTCACCCCTCTTCCCACCACTGGAATGCATCTCCTAAGAGCTTCCTTGAAACTGATGAAAGCAGTTCTCCATTCCTGTCCTAGAAAGGTAACTGAATGTCTATAACAGGGACGGGAATGTGTGAGCCATTTGGGAAGGGTTACCTGAGAATCCTCAGGCTGGCTGGTTCCCACTGGGAGCTGCAGAGCTTTTTCCTGTCCAAACATGTGTAAGATAGTAGCCTGCTGATATTTTGATACTGAGAAAACACAGAACATGATGCACCTGCCACCTGGTAGATCATTGTAAAGAAAGCAGAACATTAATCCCCCTCTGTTTATTCAACTAGTGCATACATTTTAAATGCTTCCAGAGAAAGAGCCCTTTGAGATTCCCTGTGCTGACTGGGGACCTTGGCAGTTGTAGTCCAGCACATCCAAAGGGCACCAGTTTAGGGCAAGCTGGGCTAGAGAAACAGAAGAGAGGTCCTCCAAGAAATCATGCTCTCAAAGGAGCATTTTATCTTTGGGGTTAGCAGCTCTCCACGCCCTTGACCCATAGAGGTTAGCCCAAAAGCTGCCTGTAATGCAACTGTGTTGAAATGAGCCATCACCTTCATCGATTAGTGGGGCTGCAGGAGCGGGGGAAGGAGTGGCAAAGCAGCAGCCTAGTGGAGGGACATTGGTTTCCATGCATAAATGTCCCCAGGGCTCCGGGAGGGGAAGACAGAGATGCATGTGCCTGTCCCTTTGCAGCAGCTGTGGTTGGGCACTAGGGAGGGGCCAGGCTTCCAGAGTCCTCTAGTCTGTGGGGTTTTTAATTGCTCCAGGGTTTTGGGGAGCCCTTGGGCAAGACGTCTTCAGTGGGTCCCCCTCCCTTCATGCGCCTACCCTCTTGTTGCCATTGTCTCTGGTGCTCTTGCTTTCCATTCTCTTTCTTGTCATGGCTACCGCTGGCTGGCTGGCTGGCTGGCTGGCTGGCTGGCTGGCTGGCTTGGCAGGCAGGGAGCCAGCGTGCTGGTAAGCAGGGACAGCTCCTGCTCCTACTTCTCACCACAGGGACAGATTGCCTGGGCCAAAGAGAAGCAGGTGGACAAGCCAATGGTAAGAATGACCAGCAGCAGCCATGGAGGAGTCGTGCCTCGTGGGGTTCTACTGGGGTGTGGACCTCGGCTGGTGCCCAGCGATGGCCACCCTTGCCACTGGCCCTGGGCACCTTCACAGGCCCCACATTCTACCCATTACCAGTTCAGCTCCAGTGTGTGGTGGGGGCTTTGCTGAGCTGTGGGGGCACCAGAATCTGCGAGGAGAATGTCCTTAGACTGATGCTTCTAGAGGCACGTGGCCCATGCTATCAATCAACAACTGGAGCAGAAATGGTTCCTGTGTACACAGGGACACATCCTTCTATCCCTGCCCTGGGAATAGAAGTGTTTGTGCAGTTGAATGCATGATGTTTAAGAAGGAGCTAGAGTCTTTCTCAGACAAATTGATAAGGGGAAATGAAAGCATCAGAGGAATAGAAAATAAAACATAGAAACAGAGTGAGTCAGAAGGGGCCTCCCGGGCCATCTAGTCTGACCCCCGGCTCCAGCCGGCTCTGCTCACGACACGCCCACCATGTGGACGTCCAGCCTATCCTTGAACACCCGCACCGATGGGGCCTCAACCACCTCCCATGGAAGCCCATTCCATGCCCATAAAAGAATACTCACTGGCCTTCCCTTTGCCAGCTGGGATGTGGGAGCCAAGTCATGGTTGTAGTTGGTATGGGGCAGGACCAGTCAGCATTCTCTTCTCACAGAGACCCCCATATTGCTCAAACTAGCTGCTGACCTCAGATGACCTGTAAAAATTAGACAGATTACTGCCATTCTTGACAAGCACCACACATGGAGGCTGGATCTCTGGAGATGAGCCCTTTGCAGTGGCGGCCACTAGCCGTGCTGGCCGGAGAATGCTGGGAATCTGGGGACTTGTTCTGTCTGAACATGCATAGGACTGAACCCTTAATTGTTATTAGCATTGGGGTTTAAATTATTGTGGTCTTTCCTTGAGGTGGAAATACACACACACACACACACACACACACACACACTTGAAAAATGGGATAGCAGTATAATTTTAAAAAACAGCAGTCAGTTTAAGGGGTTGTACATGGGGTTTCAACTGTTCCAGCAGGAACCTGGGAATGGGATATCTATTATTAGTATTAGTACTACTAGTAGTATAAATTAATAATAATGGATTTATTTTAGAAACATAGAAACAGAGTGAGTCAGAAGGGGTCTCCCGGGCCATCTAGTCTGACCTCTGGCACTAGCTGGCTCCGCTCACGACATGCCCACCATGTGCATGTCCAGCCTATCACTGAACACCCGCATTGATGGGGCCTCAATGACCTCTTGTTTATTTTTGCTTTTATGCGGCATTCAATTGTTGTTCTGTGGTGGTGGTTATTGTTGTTGTGTGCCATCAAGTTGTCTTTGACCTATGGCACCCCTCCAAAATGTCCTGCCCATGTCAGCACCATTCAGCTTTTCCAAGATCGAGGCTGAAGCTTCCTTGATGGATTCAATTCCTCTCATTTTCGGTCTTCCCTTTTGCATTGCGTCTTCAACTTTCCCTAGCATAATTTTCTCCTCCAGTGAGTCTTGCTGTCATACACGGCACACATCATGAGAAGGCCTCAATTTGGTCAGTTTTGCTTCCAGGGCAAGTTCTGGCTTGATTGGATCCTGAACCCACTTGTTGGTCTTTCAGTGGGTCCGGGATATTCACAAAGCATCCAGCACTACGTTGCGAATGCATCGATTTTCTGCGTTTCAGCTTTCTGCGCTGTCCAGCTTTCACATCCACACACCCTATTCGGAATATGATAGCGTGGATTGTCTCGCCCTTGGTCTCCAGGGAAATATCCTTACATTTGATGATTTTTCTAGTTCCTTCACTGCTGCTTTGTCTTATAGGAACGCAGAAATATGGCACATAAGGAGGAGTGTCCGTTAGTGTTCGTGCGCATATAAATGCAAAATTCCCTTTACGTGCACGCCTCTTTTCTGTGCGTAGCTCTGACGCGCACTGACCGTTTCCCTAGCGAATCGCGCCCCTCGCAGCTGGTGGCAGAACGCGCCGGGAAGCCCCCTTAGCCCCTCCGCCCGCCTTCCCTTCGAATCCCTCCCACTGCTTCCAACGGCGCCCTTCGCTCTCTGAGGTAGCTTGAGCCCAGCGGCTCACCGTAGAGAGGTTGCCATAGCGACGCTGGCGGCGCGGCCTGGCCTTGAGACGCGGCGCGGGGAAGCCCTGGCGAGTGTGCGGGCTACCAGTCGAAGTGCCCGGGAGTCACGATGTCTTTCCGCGACCTCCGGAGTGAGTCGAGCCGTATTTGAGGGAGATTATCTAGTCTCGAGGAGCGGGGAAGGGGCCTGGACCGGCGGTAGCAGTTGCTATTCTTGCACGTATTCCAGGGGCATCATGCCCACCGAAGCTGGGCTCAGTTTATTATTCTTACTGTGCTTCACCATTCTAACTGGCCTGAAATTGTTATCATTCTGATTTAATACTAATACTAACATCAACCCGATCCAGTATTATCAGTTTGATCTTTCAAAGGAATTCGGGGAGCGCGCATCCCCCCCCAAACTATTATTTTATCCGTACAACCATCCTGTGAGGTAACTAAGCCCACGGTCAGCTCCATGAGCTTAATGGCTAAGAAGGTGTTCAAACCTGGGTCTCTGTTGTAGAGGCAGGGCAGAACCATCCTCACGGTCAGCATGGAAATGCAAGCTAGTTTTAAAAAAGAAAGGTCTTCTACTGAACAGACTGGTGGAGGGGGCTGGGCAACACGTTATCATTTGTCAGGGGCTGGTGTGCAGACCAAGCGGATGGGCAAATGAGAGCAGAGCAATTCATCCCTCTCTCACTAACCTGTACGAAATTTCCACTCATCTGTGGCAAAGGTGAACCGATTTCAGGCTAGTGAGATCTTGTTTGTTTTTAGAACCCCACAATCCACCAGCTAGTGCCTTGGGCAAAAGATAAGATGAGAAACAACAGTCTTGTGGAACCTGGAAGGTTAATACATTAATTCTGCCATGAACTTTGGTGGATACTGTCTATTTCATGAGATGTAGGAAGCAGTAACATCAAATTGGCAGATTTATATATCCAGGGTGGGGGAGGGGGTGCATGATTGCAAATTGTGTTGTCAGTGGGAACTGAAATGCAGAAAGGACAAACAGTGATAAAAACCTGAATGATTGCCATTCATTAAATGTTGGGTGATAACATTGCAGGTGATACAAGTATCTTTGTGAAGTACAACAGGTCAAATAGCAAGGTTTTGAAGAAGAAAGTGGCATTATGAACCTAACAGGTGGATAGAGAGATAGTGTTTGAATTAAAGGGGGAAACTGGGGGGAGGGCTTAATGGAAACTCAGACCCCCCCCCCAAGTGTGATCCAAATCCTGTTTCCCCTGGCCAAATTCAAAATAAAGTAAAAGTGCAGCCAGTTCTCTCGCAGTTAGTTCTCTTCAAGCACTGAATGGAATCAGTTCCAGGCATAACAATAATAGGTACTTATATTTAGCTTATCACCATTGTTTTGATGTATATCAAACATTCTGTTGTAATTCCCTTTTGTTTCAAAAGAAAACACTGTGCACAAACTGGTTCAGTTTATTCTGTTCATACACATGACCATGAACATTGCAGTGACTAATTAAGTGTTGAATTTTTCCACTTGCCAAATCATAGAATAGTAGAGCTGGAAGGGGCCAAGAAGGCCATCAGGTCCAACTTCCTGCTGTTGTAGGTCACCAATTTATACCATCCCACTCAGATAAACATCCTCTTCTGCTTAATGAACTATAGAAAGCAGCAGAATGGTGGCCAATTCTTTTTGGTTTGCTGGCATTTCATGCTCTACAGTATGGTGTACAGAATCTGTGGCACACCGAGGATCTCCTGTTATAAATTTTTTACCACTATATGCGTAGGATTTCCATAAGCTGCCCTGGAATTAATTGTGCTTGCAAGTCCTCTTCCTGGAGCTGTCCCTGCACTGGTGGTTCTCATGAAGCTATGAGAGAACCAAGGAAGGGTTGTGCCCACCAAAATGCATACACATAAGAAGGGACATCGGACCATTGTAAGGATCATGGTCCTGGTAGAGCTAGCTGTCAGCTCAAGTAAACCAGGGATGGGTTGTGCAGGGGCAAGACTGAGAATAAGAAGTAGCTGCTTAGGTAGCCAGTGTTCTCACACAAAGGGAAGTTATTTGGAGTGAGGAGCAAGCAATGGGGCAAGAGGTAAGTATTGGCCCTTGAGCACTGCTGCATTTTTACTGCAGGCTAGATGGCAGCCTTAGAGCACAAGACTTGTTCTTACCCTGGAAGCAAAGCATGAAAGGCATAATGACCCCACCATTAGAAGGCTTCATTCGAGACCCTGTCTGTTGCCTTACCAACTATATCGCTGATGTTGCTTCTGTGGCTGTTACAAATATATCTTTGTTTCCAAAGATTTTACTGAAATGATGAGGGCACTGGGCTATCCCCGGCTTATTTCGATGGAAAATTTTCGCACTCCAAACTTCATGCTGGTTTCAGAGATACTCCTTTGGCTAGTGAAAAGGTTGGTACTTGAACTCCATTTCAAAGTAAATATCAGAGCAAATGATACTGATGAAATGCTTGAAATATTAGAAAAGAACTACCTTAAATATTCTGGAAATTCTTCAAAAGTAACATGTGTCCTAACTTCTAAAATATGCTGGTTACAAGCATACAAGCAAAACTAAAGCTGCCAGTCTCAGTTTTCTTCTGTATTGTTAGAATGTTCTTGTCATTCCAACCCTAACCCTTTCCTTACACTGATTCCTAACACAGAGAAATCTTAAAAGCCTCCAAGTTTGGACGCTTGCAAGCAATAAAAAAATAATCTGTGTGATTGGACTCTAACCCCTGGCCCATTCTCAGTTTTAGCTTAAATATATTCCTAGCATTACAATTGACTTGGATTTGAAGTTAAATGTTGGCGAAGCACATGTCAGTGCACCGAAAGGGTTTGTTTCTGAAAACCCAAGTGAGATGAATGGCTAGTAAGAAAGAAGGGGATTACAATCTTTATTATTGTAATAAAGGGTAGCTGGTCCACTTGGGCTTTGTGAGGTGATATGTCATTAAAGACAGGGCAAGGTGACTGGGATTTGGGTTTTGTACCACCTAAAACTGCAAAGCATGCCCAAGTGAGTGGCTTTCTTTACACTGAGACCTTCGAGTTTACTGTGCAGAACAAGGATAGTATTGATAGGCTTTCTCAGGTCTGAATTTAAAACAGGCTTAAAGTGAACCTTTGGTCTCCTGCACTTCAATAATAAAGAAAGCTGTCAGCACTTATAAAACCTGTCCCAAGTAAACCTGTCTCTTAACAACCTGAAGTGGCACATCTTGTTTTTTATGTGAGATGTCTACTCACTTCCATATCAGCAAATGTTCTTTATTCGTGGATTGATCTTGTGGTAGGAGGGTGCTGAAGGAATACCAAACCTTAATAATGTAGTAGAGTGGGTTGAGTATGGCAGGGTTGCCGTCAAACTGTGTGCAACTTTACTTCAACCGCCCCCCCCCCCGACAACCTGATTCATGTTATCTGCCTGTATTCTTTGTAGAGGTTGCAACACTAAAAATAACAGCTCTTCTAGGTGAGTCCACCATCCTGTTCCCAGCAGTGAATGATCAGATGCTTCCAGGGGACGATATGAAATGCATGAAAGAGTTGCTGTCGTATGACTTACCTTTCTCTAACCTTGGTCCTGAGCCTATTATCCGTTTCACCGGGCCTTTTAGTTTTGTGGGCTGAAGTGAAAAATGCCTATCCACAGTGATATTGAAGTTGAGGGTTGGATGTTGTGCTCCTCACAGCACTGCTAGATGCCTCGTTCCGTTCCTGCAGACTCTCGTAGCTACCAGGAAGCTACAAAAAGCCAGTGGTACAGTGGCCTGAGTATTGGCCTTACACTTTGGGAGCCCAGGTTCAATTCTTCACTCAGTCACAAATACATATTTATGTGCTGTAATATATACACATTCAAGAGTAACATTTAAGTTCTTGCTTGCTTTTCACACTTGCCGAAAAATACATTTGGGGCACTGCAGGGAGATCATCCTGGGTAGGTTCCATTCCATGGTAGTATCACCAGGCTATGGCAGACCTTCCTGTGCTTGATACATTCTGTTCCTTTGTTGATGGCTTTCTGGGGTCAAGTTAGGAGAGAGTATTTGTAGTACATTGCATTGGGAACTTCTATTTGTTACATCTGGTTATATTGTGGCTCATATGCTTACTTTTTTAACTTACTATGTTGGTTGTTGAAATGTATTTAGTAAATTTCTGTTATGCTGCAAGCTGTTTTGAAAGCCTTGTGTACCAATGGAAGGGAATAAATGTTTCAGTAAAATAAATCTTCCTGCAGCATACCCTTTATACTCTACAGTTGTTTCCATTTGCAGATATGAGCCTCAGACTGATATTCCTTCAGATGTTGAGACAGAGCAGGACCGGGTTTTTTTCATTAAGGCTGTTGCTCAATTTATGGTAAGTCTGTTTAATTTTAAGGTTCATTATGCATGGATATAGCCTATAACTAATTCTCTGGAAGACAAAACAAAACTGAAAGTGATCTTGATAGCCTGGAGTGCTGGGGTGAAAGCAACAGAATGAAATTCGGTAGGGAGAAATGCCAAGTTCTACACCTAGGAAAAAGGAACCAAATGCATTGTTACAAGATGTGAATACTTGTCTCAACCATATTGCAAGTGAGAAGGATCTTGGAATTTTTGTCGACCTCAAGCTGAATATGAGTCAACAATGTGATATGGCTGCAAAGAAGGCCAGTGCTATAATGGGCTTTCTTAAGTATAGCTTCCATATTGTGTGAGGTACTGGCTGCCCTCTATTCAGCACCCAATCTAGAGTACTGTGTCCTGCACTACACTTAAAGAAAGATGCAGACAAAGGGGGTTCAAAGGAGGACAACAGAGATAATATGGGAACTGGAAACAAAGCCCTATGAGGAGAGATTGAAAGAACTGAGTATGTTTAGCCTTGAAAAGAGAAAACTGAAGGGAGATGTGATAGCATACCACGAGTATTTGAAAGGTTGTCACAAAGAAGGTGGTCAGGATCTCATCTTGCTCATCTCAGAGTGCAGGACATGGAATAATGTGCTCAAGTTACAGGAAACCAGATTCACGAAGAATTTTGTCACTGTTAGAGCAGTGCAACAATGGAACTAATTTGCTAGGGAGTTTGTGGGCTCTTGTACACTAGAGGTGTTCAAGATGCACCTAGACAGCTATCTGAGAGGGTTGGTTTAACTTGATGCCCTACGTTGAGCATGGACCCGATGGCTGTGTGGCTTTTTTCAAGTCTACTACTATGTGGAAAAGTTAAAATGGAAATTAAACAATGTGTTTGCGATGTGGAATTACAAAAAATATGTAAGTAGGGCCAAAAGCTTCCTGCATATAGAGATAATGGGAGGAAATCTTTACCTGCAAAATATCTGTCTGACTTGTCTTTCCCTAAATTTAGGGAAGGTTTTATAAGGCAAGGTTTACTGTAGTACCATATGCTTATTGGATGGTGTGTCTTTGTGGAATGGAAAAGTGGAAGTACTCTAGTTTGTCTTGTTAATTGGACTTTTTATCAGGACTTGCTTCCCTGAGTTTTAATCCCCATTATACAGTGGTTTTCAGGGAGAGCAGCTGAACAACAGTTTTTAACATAATTAGTGTCAGATCGTAACCCAAAGGTCACTGTAAAAGTGACAGGCTTTTGTGCAGTAGCTATAAATGTACTCAAATTGCAATGAGAGGGTATTAATTAATTGTAAAAAAATTAACTAGAGGTAACTCTTTGGTGCATTTACTGATTACCTTATTTCACTATTTTAACTATTTCCTTATTGGACTGAGGTTTATATATTAAGAATTTTGTTGTTATGATTTATTTTATTATTTCTGTGTTTGTTTTTTACTGATCGTGACCAAAGTAGAATAATGCAGTCTTTCAGATTACATTACATCATCGTTGGATGGCACCTTGGAGGTCATCTGGTTCACCCCCCATTTCAGTGCAGGACCTGCAATGCAGAATGTAGATGGCCACCCAGTGCAGGGAGACTCCTTCATTCTTGAACAATTCCTACTCTGAGGATTCTTCTACTAATGTTAAATTCAAATCTGTTTCCTTGCCCTCTGCAGCCATTGGTCCTACCTTTGCAAGCAATGATCAAGCCAAGTTTTATTATATTTAGCCATTGGCCATTACAAAATTTAAGAAAGACATAATGAAAAATTAGGAAAATTTGTTAAGAACAGATGTTAAAATTTTTAAAAAATAACAGTAAAATAAAAACTAGTTTAATTGCTATCAATTAGCTACCCCCTTCAATGTCACCTTTGATCTAATTTTCATAGTTGCCAACACAGAGACACACTGTGGAAAATGCAAACATTGTTCCATGATAATATAAAAATAATCTTCTCAGATTCTGTGTATCAGTGGCAGATAAAATTCCAGCTAAAAAATTATCTCTTGTTGCTCTATAAAGCAGACAGGATATCACACAGTGAGGAAGTGGCACTGCTTTGCAGTGGTTCCACTCCCATCTCAACGGCTGATTCCAGAAGGTGGTGCTGGGGGACTATGGCTCTGTGCCATGGCAGCTATGCCATGGAGTTTCGCAGGGATCCATTTTGTCCCCCTTGCTATTTAACATCTACATGAAACCGCTGGGAGAGGTCATCAGGAGGTGTGAGCTGCGGAATCATCAGTACGCTGATGATACCCAGCTCTACCTCTCTTTTTCAACCAATCCAGGTGAGGCAGTGGCTGTACTGAACCTGTGCCTGGCCAAGGTAATGGGCTGGATGAGGGCCAATAAACTGAAGCTCAGTCCAGACAAGACAGAGGTCCTGTTGGTAGGTGGGTCTGGCTTCGGGGTGGGGGACCTGGACCTTGTCCTGAATGGGGTTGCACTCCCTCTTAGGA
>NW_025335684.1:14288979-14416064 GCF_004798865.1 Varanus komodoensis
GGCCAATAAACTGAAGCTCAGTCCAGACAAGACAGAGGTCCTGTTGGTAGGTGGGTCTGGCTTCGGGGTGGGGGACCTGGACCTTGTCCTGAATGGGGTTGCACTCCCTCTTAGGGACAGGGTTCGCAGCTTGGGAGTGCTCCTCGACCCAGAGCTGTCGTTAGAAGCTCAGGTGACGGCGGTGGCGAGGAGCACTTTCCTTCAGCTTCGGCTGATCCATCAGCTGCGTCCCTACCTGGAGAACGATTGCCTGGTGACAGTGACACATGCATTGGTAACTTCTCGATTAGATTTCTGTAATGCACTGTCCGTGGGGCTGCCCTTGAAGACGGTCCAGATACTTCAGTTGGTGCAAAACAGAGCAGCCAGGTTGCTGACAGGGGCTGGGCATTGTTCTCATATAACCCCAGTCCTCCATCAGCTCCACTGGCTCCCCACTGAAGTCCAGGCCCAATTCAAGGTGTTGGTTATCACCTATAAAGCCCTCAATGGCTTGGGACCTGGTTATCTAAAGGAGCGCCTGTGTCCATACTTGCCCTCCTGCCCCTTAAGATCGGCGGCAGAGGCCCTTCTCCGGGAACCCTCCATGAAAGATATTAGGAGGGTGAGTACCCGGAGGAGGGCCTTTTCTGCGGTGGCGCCCCACCTATGGAACGCGCTCCCCAGAGAGGTCTGCCTGGCGCTGTCGTTATTTGTTTTTCGGCGCCAGGCCAAGACGTTTTTATTTAAAATTATTTTAATTGTTAGCTGTTGACTATTTATTGGGTTTGTATATTGTGCCGAGATGTCTCCGGATTTTTAAGGTTAATTGTGTGTATTGTTGTTTGTTTTGTAAGCCGCCCCGAGGCTCTTTGCAAATGGGGCGGCATAGAAATGTTTTAAATAAAAATAAAAACTAAAGATTCCTTACTACAGTAGAACCACAAGTACATATACAATGTTCTATGGAAGTGTGAGAATAATGACCCTCCAAAAAGGCTATTTGCATGGTTTGAAAATGCAAAGCAGTGGAGGACCCTTTGAGCTTATAATTGGGAATATTGCCTAAATAGCTAGATCCAGAGTAATCAAATATTATTAATTTGTACCAAGGACTGCTTTAGATTTTATAATTAAAAATTGATCTAGCAATGCAGCTGAGAGCAACAGAGAATATGTCTGTTCCATCTCCTTTGTGACAGCTCTTTGGACATCTGAACACAGCCATGTGCTTCCTGTTAAACTTTTGTTTTCCACTTTATACATATTTCTGCAGTTCCTCATATGACTTGTTTCCATACCCCTCACCATTTGTCCTCCTTCCTTGTACACACTCCAGTGTGTTGATGGCCTTACAACATGGCCAGAACTGGACACAGGATTCTAGCTGCAACCTGACCAGTGGTGAACAGAGCAGAACTATTCTCATGATCTAGACACTATGCTTCTGATCAAGTTGGACCTAAAACTGCCTATAATTGCTGCAAGGATGGGGCATTGGTTTGCATGGTTCACCCCTATAAGTTAATGAATCCAAGCGGTTTTCTGTTCTCTCTGGAAGACTTTCATGTAGTCTTAGCCAGTAGTCCTCATCCGTTACTTGAGACTTGTAGTCTAACACCATTTGGTATAGAAATTGAGTCATGCTTGTTTATTTATCCACCCAGCACCTGCTGGGCATGTGCTGGTTGCCCGCTCAAACAAGGCACTGTAGTGAAGCACTTGTGTATATCATGTGAGCAGAACAAGATGGAAGTGTGCATCATCCCTGTTGAAATGTGTGGCTTAGGTTACCTGCCTGCTGGCTTGGCTTCTTTCACATTTTTCCTACAACACAGTAGAAGACATCTATGTAAAACAGCCAGCCGGCCCGTGGCAGCAACAAGAAGCATTGCTGCTGGCAGAGGTTGCTCAAGGGGAGATGGCCTTGGGGCCACTGCTCCCTCCTAGCATCTGCGTAAGGCATCTCTGCCAAATGATAGGGTCAGCCCTGGCTCAGGAGTGGAGCAAAGTGAACATGGAAGCAGTGCTAATAGCAAAAGCTTTCATCAAGCTAGGCAGGTTTAGCCTGTGTTGTTCTTGTCCTTTACCCCAAGGTCGCATTCTTCCTTTGGTGGATCTCAAGGAAGGGGTAAATATCCTAAAACCTGACAACTATTTTTGTTAAGGAGAGGGGCCTTTTGTATAGGAGC
Source organism: Varanus komodoensis (assembly GCF_004798865.1). NCBI lineage: Eukaryota > Metazoa > Chordata > Lepidosauria > Squamata > Varanidae > Varanus > Varanus komodoensis. Next base: position 14,291,151 of record NW_025335684.1, read on the forward strand.
TCCTTTGGCTCCTTTGTTTGAGTCCATAGAAATCACACTCTTGTTCCATCTCTGCCCAGGTGCTAGAAGTGTCTTCTGTTCATCTGTTGGTTCTACCTGTTGAACTTGCTGTCCTTCTCATTATCTCTCCTTTAATTTCCAGTCTATGCACTGGAGGTTTTGATACATGTAGAAGTGTCAGATTGGCCTACAATACATAACCAGAGAGAGAAATGAGCAGTGCAATAGATGAGCATTAAATTGCTTGTCCTCAGGGACTGTTGAGAAAGGGAAGAGGTGGGTGATCTCATTATGCCAATTCATGGGGAGAGCCACCAACCCCTGCAAGAAAGGTAAGTCAGTGGTGTGGGCAGTGCTAAGTACCAATTAAGTGAACGTCTGAATAGCTGCAAATTTCACCTTTGGTGAATAGGAAGAGTAAAATTTGCTGTGCTGTATTCCTCTTTTCTCTAATTAGGGACTCAGCTGATGTGGAGGGTGTTTGCTGCATGAGGGTCATGTTCATTCTGGCTTGGGCAGAGAATGGCTTGGGCTTTTGCCTGCCTGTATTACTATGTTAGACCTCAGAGCAATATAGCATGGCTGAGGGCACCCGAGTTTCGATGTGGAAATTCTCACTAATTGGTTTCTTGGAAAAGACTTTTGTGATTTGTCTCTCCAGTGCCTAGCAGCCCCAGGGTACAGTCTGAAGGCCTGCATTATGGCAGCTTTCTGGAGGTTACAGCAGTTCTGGATCTGGTTGGTGTCTGCATGGAAAACTGCTTAGGAATCTTCAGTCTACTGCCTTGAGCTCCATGCTTTTGAGATAGGAATATAGTAAAATAGCAAAGTATTTATGTTGTCTTTTCAAAAGGCAACCAAGGCGCACATAAAACTCAACACCAAGAAGCTGTACCAAGCAGATGGCTATGCAGTGAAGGAGCTGCTGAAGATCACCTCTGTGCTTTACAATACCATGAAGACCAAAAGAATGGAGACCGCCACTGTGGGCGAAGAAGACATGGGCAAATTCAAGTTTGACCTTGTCGCAAAAGTAAGGAACCCCATGCTTTTCCTCTTATATGATTGTTTTTTTAAGTACATTTGCATCTTGTTCTTTCACCAGTGAGCTCAGAGGGGCACATCACCTTCACAACTTGTATATAACTAGTAGGCAGAGTTACAATGCCTTGCAAGGGTATCATGGGGAGGTTCATTGAACTGTGAACCTTGGAATTCCCACACCCCTCATACTGCTTATTATTTAAAGTTACAGAAACCAATTTTGTAATTTTATTTTTTATTTTGCTGTGGCAATGGTTTAACTCAGGAGTCCTGCACTGAGGAGGGTTTTGGACATGATGGACCTCTGGCCCCTTTCAGTTCTGCTGTTCTATGATACTATAAGACCTATAAGACCAGGAACAGGAGTGGCAGTGGGTTTGCTGCAGTCCATAAAAAGTTCATCTTCCTCACCAGGAAATCTCTTACTCTCAGAGCAAACACTTGGCTCAAAGACAGACTGGCCCTGCTGTTGGTATACCACCCAACCTTTTCCGGGATAGCATTCCTGGTTGAAGTAATCAGGGATTAATATGCTTTGAATGTTGACTCTAAGACTAATTCAGTGGCAGCTGCTATATAACTTACTGTCCAGTGTTGTGCAGCATCACTTGTCAGCCTTTCTGTTGGTTTTAACACTTTGCTATTATTAAAATATATTAGTTTTTAATGTATCTGTCACTGTACTGAGTGGCGTCTTCCACATCAAATGTCATTTGATAAAGCATTGTGTACATTTAAATAACAATGCATTTTACTCCTTCCACTAACTCCTAGTGCTGGTCTTGTGTGAGTTTCTTTTGAGTACTGTGGTTGAAATGTACAGTGAGACTAGCTTGGTCCTCAACAAAGTATGTTAGTCTTTCTCCTCCCAGGCTTTTAGAAAAAAGTCATCTAATTTATTACTGAAGAGATGTTGAAACTTTGACCTATTGCCATTTTTATACTTACCTGTCTTGCTGCTACCTGTTGTCACTGGCATCCCTTCCTGGCCTATCAAAGAGTCTGTACATGGTATCTAGTAAAATTAGTTGTTGAAGTATCAATAATTATGGATCCCCAAGTGGAACCAGACAGCCTTATAGCTAATTATTCCCACCCTCTGTTCTGTTAGCTCTTCTGCTTTGTTTCCTCCCAGTGTGCTGCTATCAGTTCAGTCAGACTTGAAGCTTTGTATTTTGGTTGTGCTGAGCCAGATCTGAAATGGTAGATTTGTTTGGCTCGTCCACAGCTGGAAGATTAATGCAAATACCACTTCCCAACAGGCTCTTCCTTTGATGAGAAGCCTCATGTGAAAACATGAAATGATGTGTTTCATCATCTCAGACTGGATATTTGGCTTTCCATCATCCCTTTGCCATAAATGGCCAGAAATCCAAAGAGACAAGAGTAGTTTCTATGCAAAAACTGACCTGAGAACAGGTTGTCTTCTCTCTGAGGAATGACTGGTAGTTACTATTGGATACCAGGAAAGTTGCAAATTTCAAGACAGTCCCAAAGCAATATAATGAAATTTATTTTTCTCTCACCCTTGCCAACTTTGGTGTGAAAATAAGCTGCTTTCTCATGTTGGTTATCTTGAATAAATGACTGTTCTGAATGGAAGCTGCAGCTGATTTAGTTCAAGTGTGCCCCTCCTATTTAAGCAGAAGTTCTCTTTTGCAAGAGCAAAAATTCCACTTACAGGTAGAATTTGATTTTTTTTAATAGGCTGGGAGTTTATACAATTTTAGGGCCAACCTAGTTTTGGGTTTTACAGCTATATCTGGGATTTTTTAAGTGTGCTGAAGCTGTATACTTTTATTTTGAAGGGAAAGCATTTGTTTTGGATTGCAAACCGGAATGTATTCCTTATTTGGATCAGTGCCCTTGCCAGGTTCCAGGCAAAAATATCCCTCCTCCAATTTCTGTTTGCTCCTTCTGATGTTTATTAGCACATAGCAGCCAGGGGATTTGTTTGATGGGAAACTGGTGTGAACTGCTGATCCCGATCATGTGTGCCTTCTGAACTGGGGCCCCACATGGCAGCTTTTCCTTCATAAGAAAAGTTATTGGCTCAAGCATGCATTTTAAGTATGACTAACATAGTTTGTAGTCCTCTTACACATTATTCACATCCACTGAAACCAGTGCAGAGATTATGGTGGTTTTGGGATAAGCCCTTCCAACTGCAATCCTGGCCAGATATCTTGCTTTCACTAAAAATCTCTTCTCTTACTCCCACCTACACCATTTTTAGAGGATGGTAATGCTACTCTTCTGTCTTTTGTCTAGATTGCAGATTTGAAGGCAGCCAGGCAGCTTGCTTCAGAAATCACTTCAAAAGGAGCTTCTCTGTATGACTTACTGGGCAAAGAAGTGGAGCTGAGGGTAAGTTGGCAAAGAGAATTTGCTGGCCCTGAAAAAAAAATCTGTTGACATTCTGATAGAAATCTCCTGCTTTTATCCGCTGTGACTGTTTCTGATTTTTGATATTTTTAGATTCTGAAATTCTGTGAAAGCTCTCCAGTCCCTAGCCATGCACATTTCATGCTCTGCTTGATTTCCTTTCTCCATTTTCTTTACCCTCTTGGATTCCTACGTATCCCCACTTCGTTGATTTTTCTTACTTTTTCCAGGTCTTCCCATTCATGCTGTCCCTTGACTGCTTTTACCTTGTCCAGTTGTCACCTTCTTCCCAAGACCTTTCTTATCCTGGCAGAAGGAAGGGCTTCTAGGTGCCAGTGGGTGAACTGTTCTTTTCTGAGTGAGGAGTGTGGAACAGGCTGTGCAGCTTAGCCGTTGGCAGCCAGAGGCTATTCTGCCTGGCCAGCCCCTCTAGGACATCAGGGCAGTTTAGCTAATAACTGTGTACATAGGGAGCACCCCTGCTGTTTTATGTGTCAGCCTGTCCTTTGCAGTCCTCCTCATTGCATGTATTGATGTCTGAATCGGTGCAGAAAGGAGCTGGGTAGCTCCGACATGTGCAGAACTCTGAATCTAGAGATTCAGCATTGTGGCAATTTAACACTTATACTTTCTAAGGCCGCTGGCTAGCACAAAGTTTCCCTATTGATGATAAGCCTGGAAAAGTATTTTTGAATTCCACCCAACCCTTCTTTTGTATGGGAAGCTTATCAACAGCTTTCAGAGATTTAGCAGACTTGGTAGAAGCAACACTGGGCAACCATTCTTACTCAGTGATAAAAACTGAGGATGATGTTCCAAGGGGAGAAAATTACTGTAGCTCACCAGCACCCATTGCAACAATTTTTTTTAATTAGATGCCTCTTTTAGGATTCCACATTCCAGCAAGGATTGTGATGCCCTGTGGAGGCATAAGGTCTGTTTTGTGGAGAGAATGTATTTTTCACTGGATGATGTATTACCACCAAGTGGGGAGAGGCTAGTTGTGTGGCGAAAACACCTGGCTAGTGGACTGCACTGTGGCCTTTCTCTGGAGGAAAGGCTCTTGACTCTGCTTAATTAGGGTCACACTACATCTGAAAGGGAAAGGAGGGTACAAAATCCTTTCAGAATCCAGTTGTGTAAAAATCTCCACAAACGTACCAAGCCACGTCCTTCCCAATGGCCTGTGTTTGTGCTTTTTGGTCCCATACCCCACTTGGGTGATTAATTAAGGCTAAGCTCCAGCCCAACCTCAGATGTTCAAGCTGAACTTCTCTTGCTCTCTGCAGGATTGTGACATTTTCTGTCAGCACTAATGTGGCAATTGATGGCAGTGATCACACCATTCTAGCCATTGGTGGATTGTGTCAAGGGAGGTCTTGTAAATATTAAGGACTCTGAGGACCAGAGTGTGCTTGCTTCAGTGCTGTGCTTTACTTTTCGCTGTTTGTTAATGCGGGGGAAAGTAAAGAGATGAGCTTGAGGTGATGGTTGGCCCATCAGCTAAATTGCTTCCTGTGGACCCCTCCCCCCCAATCAGTTCTAGTCAGGGTGGATAAAAATCAATTGATTAATACTTACATAATGAACAAACTGGATTTAGACAAGACTGTTCATGTAGTTAACTGATTTTTTCCCTGCAAAATATTTCTGAACAAAGCATTGATTATCAAAAACTATTGTCAATTTTATTGATTTTAAGAAAGCATTTGACTTTATTAACAGGGAATTATTATGGAATATACTGTGAACATATGGTATTCCTAGGAAATACGTTAATTTTTTAAAACTTTAAAATAATACTAGATGCTGTGAGAAAACTGAAAATGGCACCACTAATTTCTTCATGATGGATACTGGTGTCGGACAGGGCTGCATATTATCCCCCCTTTTAATTTTTGATGATCATGGATTATATCATGAAAAAAGCAATGAAGAACCCAGACTTCAGCATCCCATGGAAAGAACAAGGCAATTTGACCAACCTGGATTTTGCTGATGACATTGCTCTACTTGCAAACACTATAGCACAACCGAGAGACATGACATGGGCACTTGAAACAGAGGCATGTAAAGAGGCTTAACAATTAGTGAGGGCCAAACTGATGCAGATTGGCAGTGTCTAAGACAGCACAACAGGAGGCCAAGTTTTAAAATATGTGAAGCAATTTATCTACTTTGGCAGTATTGTGGATGCAGATGGTGGGGCAGAAGCAGATGTGAAATGCCGGATGGCAAAGCAACTGCTGTTTTCCAAGAAATGTGCTTGGTCTGGAGCACATCTGCTATAGATATAGCAAGTAAGTGCAGATTATTTAATGCCATTGTTGTACCGATTGCCACCTATGCCAGTGAGACTTGGAAGTTTACAACAAAAATTACCCAGATCAATGTATTTCAGCAACACTGCCATAGAAAGTTATTACATATCACATATTGGGATCATATTATGAATGAGGAAGTACTACAAAGATGTGGTACCGAAAGACTCTCTGAATTGATAACAGAACAACGAATGTGTTTTGCTGGACATGTGCTTCGCATGAATAAACAACGTCTGGCTAAGATCGTGATTAACTGGATACCACTAGATAGTCGGAGGAAGACCAAAAATGATCTGGCATCAAACATTCCTAAATGACCAAAGAAGTATCAACCTGGAACAGAAGGATAAAGAAATGGTTGCTGTGGACTTTGGAAAACATCTGTAGGCCAATGTGCTTCACACAGGATGCCTTCAACTTTCCTGAGCACATAAGGACTTCTTAACTATCGTATTCTTTGTTCCCTTGCAGCATGATTCAGTGTTGGTTGCAATTACAGCACTGGTTAACTCCATCTCTATTGATTGGTGTGTTCATTGTTTAAATTTTTTTCTGCCTTAGCTTACTGGTGTTAATTTTATACTGTGCTTCCCTAATTTTAATGAATAGCAGCTGCGCAATATCATGACTGTTAAGCTCCTGGGTCTTGGTAAACAGTAAACAACATCAGGCCTCTTTGACAAAGTGCTAATTCTCCATTAATTAATACTAATAGCCATCAGATGCATTTTAAATTGTTCCCTGCTCCTACCTACTCTCCACGTGTGTCCTTGCAAATCACTTTTTATGCTTCCTCCAGAAACTGGTAGTGCTTAAGGGTTTATGTTTGCATTAAAGAAAAAATGTGGTGCATTATAAGACTGACGTCCCAGTCCTGTGCATTTCTATTCCCATTTAAGAGCTACTGAGTTCAGCTGAGTTTACTCTCAGGGAGCATGCCTTGTCTTACAAGCCCATTCCTCTGCGGGTTTCTCAAAAGTAAGCTCCATCTACTTTGATGTGACTTGCTCTGAAATAAATATGTTTAGAATTGCAGCTTGAGGCTCTTACAGCATGATTCTATATCAATTTTCCTAGAAGTAACTCCCCCCCCTTTTTTTTTACCAAACAAGCTCGTAAAAATAGAGCTGGTTGCCTGAAAATGGGAAGGGCTCTTGTTGCTATGAGGGTCATTGCCAGTAATGAGACTAACTGCATTTCTACTTCCAAAGAAGCCGATAAAAAATGGCCATCCACCAGGACACTGGACATGCTGAAACTGACTTTCTCAGCTTTGAAAAAATCGGGCTCTACTGATGTGCCTGAGAAGCACAAGGAGAAATGGAAGCACCTCAAGATGGAGGAGGTAAAAAAGGCAAAAAGGAAGAGGCAAACCCAAGCCCATGGAAAGACCTAGGCACCATGCTCCAGTCCATACCGAGCCTCGCAGTTTGCCTGTTCTGTCAGTGGCCCCAGCCACCTCAGCCGTGCCGGCTCAAGCTTCTCCAACTGGGTACCCTTCAGCTGCTCCAGCTCAGTCAGAGCATCCACCCCGAGCCAATGGGACCAACATCCTTATCAGAAGGAGAAATGCAAGACTCACCAGGATACTCCCCAACCACTCCGACTGCTCCAGCCCAATCACTCCTCACCATGAGAGAGACATGGGCCTGGGTCTTCCAATGCCCCGTCCATGCAGTCTTCCTCCTCCTGCTCCATCACTCCATATGAAGTTTCAAACCAATGCCACAGATGTATCAGAGAAATCTGTATTGGGGTCCATCCCCTTATTCGGGACATTATTTTCTGGGCTATCCATGGAAACATGCTCCAGATGTGTGATGCACAGAGACCATGAAGAAGAAAGTAAGGTTGCTTACCTGTAACCGTCATTCTTTGAGTGGACATCTGTGCATGCACACAACCTGCCCTCCATCCCGCTAGCTCTCGCCAGCTGTGTCCTCCATCCCCCTGGGATGCCAGCCTTGGGGCAGGATCAACACCTCTCTCCCTCCTCCATCTTTGGCTGCCAGGGACTCATGACATTCTCCAAGGCAACTGAAGGATTGGGTGGGAACCGCTTCTTTATATACCCAGGAACTGGAAGGGGAGGGCCCCCCACCCACTCCATCATGCTAAGCTATGGAAGTTTTCCTGATCTAGATCTCACACAGGCACAGAAGCCCGTGTGAATTCACAGATGACCACTTGAAGAGTGACAGTTACAGGTAAGCAACCTGCCTTAGCCTGTCTTCAGCCCAGCCTTTCCGCTAGCGGAGTGATGTCATTCTGATGCCTTTTCTCTTCGTGGTCAGTTGCTCCTTCCCTCCTTGTCTATCCCTCATACTCTTACCCTGACTTACAATCATATTTCCACGGTAGTGACAGCATTCAAGTCGCTTCTTTAGCCATTGTGCATCATTTGTCTAGTCGCTGTTATCGCACCGCCACCCACCCCTAATCTTCCCGCTGTTTGCATTTCAGACCAAGACAAATGTTCCCATCACCGCTGCTCCTTGATATGCCGAGGCGGCATAGGAGATTCTTTGTTTTAAAAGGGCATGCTGCTCACTTGTGGGCTGGTTAGGGTCATTAAAATTCAGAGGCTGTTATCTCAGCCTTGTTGTTTTAAAATGAAACATTCCATTGCCTGCCACTTAGGACATACTCTGTCTGTTTATATACCACCGTGTTTCTCTACAGAACTATGAACATTCTCTAGAAAAAAAATGACCACTTTCTTGTTTCTATTGTTATTTATACTAGCAGCCGCTAAAGTGGCTTAATAACAATATTAAAACAATGTAAATAAAATGGTGAACAAAAACTATCATCTCTGAAACGCAGTACAGTCAGTTAGAAACAAGCAGTTACGTCACGTATAGAAGGTAGCAGTGTTGTGGCAGAAGTAGTAGAAGTAGCTTTCCCATAATCCAGCGAATGTTGGCAATTTGATCTCTCGTTCATCTGCCTCTTTGTAACCCATCTTGTACTTCTGGTAGTTCTTGGTTCACATACTGCTGAAGCCGGTCTTGTAGGATTTTGAGTATAACCTTGCTAGCATGTGAAATGAGCACAATTATATGGTAGTTCTTGACAGAGCCACCGCACAATCCAGTCTGGCTGCCTGTAAACCTCCAAATATGGAGAATCATGGGTATTTTATGAAGCCCAGAAGGCACACAGAAGAACAAAGTTGCCTCTGCGCTTCTCCTTCCCTGAAAAAACTGAGATAGCCTAGTTCAGCTGAGTCAGTCTTATCTGCCTGCTTGTAAAGAGGACATGTTAGGGTGCAACCAGATGCTTGACACCCCTGCAGAGTCTCACTCCTCCCCAGCCACTTCCAAAACACCATTTTGGATGTCATTCTTGCATCCTCAGAGCTCCAGCAAGCAGTTAAACAGCCGTGCAGGCTGCAGTGGCAGAGGGAGTCCCAGCTGTGAGGTTGGAGCTAGGATTCTAACTTCTGGCAGCAATGGAATCACACCCTGACATACTTTTCATTTTATTATTTATTTATAACAGTAAAGATAACAAAGCAAATAATAAACAATAATATTGCTTTTCTAATGCATAGATTCAAACCTGTGTAATAAAATGTGGTGGAAATAATTCCAGAATGTGCCAAAATCAATTTCTTAATATATGTTCTTGTCTTTACTTAATAACTCAGTTTCAACTTAGTAACAACATCCTGAATCTTTAAAAAGCCACCAGTCAGAAAATGGGAGGACAATATCTTTTTCCAGTATGATATAATAGAAATAGTTATTATTCCTGTCCAAATCAGGCTTGCATATGCTATCTTTTCAATAGCAGTACCATTAATTTGACCATTGGTGTATTATATAGCCTGTTGTAATCAAAGTCCAGTATAATTTAACTTTACACAATTCAGAGCATGTGCATATAATCAGCTCCTTTATTTTACCATCTCTAGCATGTTATAAATGGTAAAGCAGCTGCCAGACAGATACGTATGAGAATGATGATCTCTCCTTCAGGATGCCACTACAGGGAGAACCCAACTAACGTCCTGAAGAACAGGAGCTCTGTTGATGATCTCAGTTCCTGGGACTGGTTGATACAGAAGGAAGTGTTTTCAGCTAAAGTCTTCTAAATCAGCATTAGCATTTTGAACTGTAGCCATGGTTCTCGCTGGGACCAGCACTTTGAATTATAGGGAAAAAATCCTTATCTTGCTAGGGAATTTTGTCTCTTCTAAGTTCCTTCACTCATCAAATATGGAAGGCAAGCGAATTATAGGTTATCTCTGGAGGAACAAGAAATGTTTAGGAGGGCAAAAGTATTTTATATGAATCAGGCTGCACACATGGTGCTCTAATTCCCAGGGATAGATTTTTATTACCACTGCATCTTCCAGAAGCATTCAGATAAGATTACCGTGTTGAAGAGTTAACTGCACAGCACGAGGAATGCTTCTGACTTCAGCCGTGGTGCTCAGGCATGGCTGTTAGATACAAACTTGGCAGTCACTTGATAAAGTGATATGAGAACTATAATATAGTATTTGAAGAGAAAGCCCAACCAGCCTTTGTGTTGAGAAGGACTGTTAACGCCTCTTGAAATGTTCTGAGCCATTAGTTAAAGCAACAGTTTTTAAAACAAACTTTCTGTTCTGGTATGTATAATCCTTGATTGCTCAGTTAGTTCAGTGTAACTTACTTTTGGGTGTCTGTGTCTCTTCTGTTATCCATGTTCCTGAGATGTTGTAACTGTGTTTTAGGGCATTCTGATATAAAGCTCATACATGGGCTTTACAGATTAATTTCAGTTTTTGGCTCAAACATGCAATGAGGGAGTGTGGTTGTGAGCTACTCATTCTCTGCAAAATATGTGGGTTTCTTGCATTCCTTCCTGCTGTTCCTCAAAAGAACTCAGCAGTGGCATATGTGGTGCTTATTCTGTGTTCCTAACAATGCTGTGATTGGTGAAGCTGAGAGATGATGACTATCCCAAGCCAGTGTTAGCCATGGGTGAGCTAGGAGTTCCCACTCCCAATACAGTGCAATGGCCAATGAGTCAGACTATTGGTCTGCTGGGCCCAATATTCTCTAAATGGCTGGCAGCTAGTCTTCCAAGTTTCAGGCAGGCCTCTTCCCCAGCTCTACCTGAAGATACCAGGGTCTGAATTTGAGACGCAGAATTTGGAGTCTCATCCTCCATGTGTGGTCCTTTTCATTTTAGCTATTCTGCCACACCAGTTCTCTGGAGTTTGGCGTGGCTGAAAATGTTTAAAAAATTGAATCATGTATATCGTTGTGCAATATATATGTTTAAATAATATTTTTTTCTAGCTTCTAGAAATGTCAGTTGCAAAATAATATCGGTTTGCCTGAAACTTGTTCCTATCCCGAAGTGTTCTTCACACTGCTCTGACATTGCTTGAAGGCATTTGGCAAGGAAACATTTCATAATCTTATAAGGAATAAATCTTACTGTTTGTAAATGTGGAGGTGATCCTTGCTTCTCTCTACTGGGCATCTCCCCCCTTGAAGGTGGCACTTTTAGTTTTCATATGTGAGTAATGCCTTCTAAGTATCCTTGGCTCTCTGTGAGACCATGGAACACATTAGAATGGAATCCTGGGAGTGTGTGTGTTGGGGAGGGGGGTGCTTTTCCTGTCTTTTCATTTCTTGGTGGTGGCAGTGATCCTGAGAAAACTGCATGTTCAGCCTTGAGAAGAGAAGGCTGAGAGGAAACATCATATCACTGTAACTCATCAAAGACTGTCACAAAGAACAGAGTACAAAGACCAAGATCTCTTCTTGCTGATACCAGTGTGTAAGTCATGGAAGAACCAGCTCAAGTTGTGACAACCCATATTCAGGCTAGATATCAGGAAAAGTTTCCTCACTGTCAGAGCAATACAACAGGGGAACCAGCTGCCTAGAGAGGCCGGCGGCTCTCCCATGTTAGAGACATTCAAGGCAAAACTGGACAGTCATCTGAGTGGGATGGTATAAATTGGTGACCTGCAACAGAAGGGGGTTGGACACCATGGCCTTTTTGGCCCCTTCCAATTCTACTATTCTATGATTCCTTAAGCTACAGTGGATAAATATTACATTGCATTCCATTTGTTATTCAGGTCCCTTAATCAGAGCCACTAATAATTGTTGCCATACATTGAATATTAATTAATTAGCGGTTCTATCTTTTAACTATTTCTTCTGTTTCTGTTTTTGTGTTTGTGTGTTTGTTTTTGGTTTTGTCATTCAGGAAATGAGAACAGAAGCAATTGGCAGACCTCTGGAGATAAATGAGATTGAAAAGGTGATGAGAGTTGCCATCAAAGACATTTTGGTAAGGAAGGTGATTTTTTTTATATGCAGTGCCTTTCTATGTAATTGGATATCTTATTCAGTATTATGCAGACATGGCGCAGCAGTTAGAATGTTGCACTGGAACTCGAGAATCTTGAGTTCTACTCCCCACTTAGCAATAAACCTCTCTTGGTGACTTGGGCCAGTCACTTTCAGTCTAACCTACCTCATAGGTTTGTTGTGAGGAGAAAATAGAGAGGAGAAGCACTGTGTAAGTTTCTTTGCAAGCAAAAAAGGGCAGGATATACATGCAATAATGTGTGTCCCAACTATGGAATGCGCTTCCCAGAGAGGTCCGCCTGGCGCCATCACTATATGTTTTTCGGCACCCGGTTAAGACCTTTTTATTTAATCAATATTTTAATATGTAATTGGATTTTATTGTTTGTATTTTATTAATTACAGCCAGCGTGGAATAGTCAATTTATCTATTTTATTCTGATTTATGTTGTAAGCCATCCAGAGATGCAAGTAATGGTTGGCATACCAATTTTATTAAATAAATAAATAAAACTAAGTAATATAATAATAATATTATTCAATATTTAGTTTTCAAACCTCTTCACTTACATCATTGTAGGACTTAATATAGCAAATGCAGGTAACAAAACCCCGATGGTTTCCTTTTCTATGGTTCTTTCTCTTTTATTTTTTCTTACGTCTTAAAAGAACACTCAGCTTGTGGGAATCCTTTGGACCAGAAAAACAGGGACTGGGGCTGGGGATGCAGTCCTTCTATCCTACAGAGGAGATTTTGTCTATCCTTCTATCCTTTCTTTGGGCCATCTCATTTTCACTTCCAATCCATTTTTCCTTTAAAAATGTATCAGGAATGACTCTGCTCTGTGGTTTGGCCTTCTGTAACCTTTTTAGAAGCCCCCAAAAGTAAACTAGTTGTTCTTGTCCCAAGTTTTTAAATATTCATCTGGGACTGAGAGAAAATAGCTTACCCAAACTATCCAGTTGAATATCTGTGTTTCTGGAAAGAGGAAGCTCCAAGTAATTACTGTAAATTGCAATATATTGCAACAAAGGTTTAATTTCTTGCTGGCCCTCAAGATAAAAAATATTCAGCCCCCAAATATAGAGTCACCTCGGTTGAAATTTCAAGCAGCAGCTCCGAGAAACAATAGCAGCACTTAGCACATTGTTTCGTGAGTAATATATCCCTATTGCAAATTACTTAAACTAGTTAGTTCCAGTTCATTTAATATAGTGATCAGTTAGAGCAAATCCAGTTAATGCTTTGATGTCAAAATTCTCCTTCGCTAATTAACAGCTTTGAAAGAGCGAAGTTTTTAAGTTCCGTAGTGCATTTAGACTGTGCAGCAAGTTTTTGTTTATTATTCCCCACACAGTTTTCTTCATTTCCTTTCATCACTTCCACTAGGGTTTGCAGGGAGATATAAAAGGGCTCAAGGGGGCTGCATTTTCTCTAAAGTGGCACTTCCAAAGAAAGCTATACTCCGAGCAGTTTTAAATTTTGACAGAGGCTTGTAATTCTTTCCGCTTTGTATTTACCCATGCCGCTTTCTTGAGCTGAGTTTTGGTACCATCTTTCTTAGGTTTCCTCTGGGGAGCTCTTGCTGCTTTGACTTTCCAACACTTGGTAAAAGCATTTTGCTATTTGATGTGAGAATCGAATAGACCCCAAGGATGCCAAAGCATACTGTTCAGATGTGCTGGGCTACAAGTCCCTTCATCCTCAGTCAACATGGACACCAGGCTGGGGAAGGCTGGTTCCTCATACAAAAGTGCCGCTATACAGGAATGAAATCTGGAGCCTCTAAAGGCCCCAGAATATGTGTGTATATGCACGCGTGTGTGTGTGCGCACACGCCAAACTTAAGTGAATGTATTCCACACTATAAGTGCTGCACTAACAACACACAGCTTAGCATGTCGTTAAATGAGAGTTTTCCCTATTTGGTGTTATTTAGACCTCCAGTGTCTGGGTCAAGAGCACAAAGAAAGCCCTGCTGGATCAGACCGAGCGCTCCGTACACATGGTGGCAAACCAGCTGCCCAAGAGTTTGCTCAAACTTCATGTGAATACGTAGTCCAATATGTCATGACATGTTAGCTGATGGAATACCCCTACTTGGATGATAAGATTTTTAAAAATCCAAAACATCAGACCAGAACAGGACTGCGAACTGAAAGTGTCATAATTTACTTGCACTGGCATTCTTGTAGGAGCAAGTCCAGAAGACGAAAGACATGCTGAACAATTTGGCCTCAGATGAAGCCACTTTGGAGGCTAAGATCGAAAAACGGAAGTCAGAGCTGGAACGGAACCACAAACGGCTACAGACTCTGCAGAGTGTTCGGTAAGGACTGACATGCTGCTTCTGTAACGAACGAAGTATCAGTGTGTAGGTTTCATGCATGTGGGCTATAAATCAAATAATTAAATGAATATGCTTTTAAAAAATTCTAGTACTCTGACTTGGGCCATTTCACACTTTTCCTAGAAGTTTAGATAGCCATGTATGTATGGTGGGGGTGGGGGGAGGCATTTTTTATATACAGGCATCCTCATATGCCTGGTTCAAAAAACTGAGCTGGTGGCAGTGATCCCGAAGTGTTTCCCACATTCTGAGGGCTCTTGTGACAGCCCAGAATGGAATTAGGGGCTAAGCAAAGATAGACAATAATACAGCTCTCCTGCTTATCATACAGTTGCAAATACAATATTTTTCAGACTTTTTTTCTGTTCCCTACTAGTCCAGCCTTTATGGATGAATATGAGAAGATTGAGGAGGAATTGCAGAAACAATATAGCTGTTATATAGAGAAATTTCGTAACCTTACATATTTAGAACAGCAGTTGGATGACCAGCACCGAATGGAGCAAGAGAGATTTGAGGTGAGAGCTCTCCACTGTTATGTGACCTTAGTCACTTTTCTTCAGTGCATGCCTTTGTACACACTTCTAATATTGCTGTTAGTCTATCCTGGTTGTCTGCAGTGTACCTGAATCCAGATGTTAAGCTAGAAAGGGGATTTTTTTCTTCTGTGGATAGTTTGGTGGCTTGACTTACTATCTTAGGGCACAAAATGGCCGAAGTGGATCATTCTGAAGAATCCATGAGTGGATTCTTCACTCATGGTAGGACTATGGCTTCCTCTTGACCTTCCAGTTTGCATGTAAGCAGTATACACTTCTTCACTGAACACTGGTTCAGACATCAGTCTTGCCCCGCGGTTATAGATGGGCTGCCCAGATAACATGCCACACGTCATTCAGTTCCTCTTTCATTATTTTTACAAAAAGAATGTGTAAACTTTTAAAAATAGGCCTATAAATTGGGAGGTACATGTGTGAAAAATAAATTAATGACTTCACATGCATGAGCCACTAGGTTTTTTTCCACAGGCAAATCCTATAGAAACTTAGGCACCCTTACATTTGTATAATAGTAGGCTTTTTGAATGATACCTGCGAGCTCTCAGTTTACATACCTTGCTTTTTCAAAACTAATGCAGTTCATCTGCCTGCAGCAGGCTTATGCCAGTTCCCAGTAGAAGCAATAGCCAAGCCAGATTTTGCTCACCTAATTTCAGATGCAGCTGCTATGAATCGAAAATAATGTCAGCCAGACAGGCCAGCTTTAATTCTGGCAAATAAAACATGACAACCTGATTCTGAGTGCCAAGCAAGAGACATGACAGTAGCGTGAAGTCCCTTTAAAAATGTTTTCTGGAGAACATTAAGAATAACTTTGCAGTTCAAAAGTAGATAGATAAGATAAGCAGTTGATGTAGGTGGACTCTAATTTAGGTGGACTGTAATGCAGGAGGATCGAATAACCCATTAAAGTCACTTCCAGCCTATGCTAAAGGATGTCTTTCATTAGAAATGAAGTTGAACAGATTTGCTTAGAACTCAGAAACTCAGTTGTTTGGGGACATTGAATTAGTAGGACTGGGAAAAAGAAATACTACTTCGTATAACAGGTAGTGGAATTCATTTTGATTATATGTGGTAAATGCTGCTGGCTTAGATTACTCCTTGAAACGATAGAGCAAATTTAAGTAAGAAGAAAGCAGAGAGCCGAGATCTCAGCTAAAATCAATATAGTAAGGCCCAACATGTTCTGGGTCATAAAGGGCAGGTGACTCAATCTTTTCAGTAGTTGAGTATTATCTCATAAAATAAGATTCTTGCTTTTTTCCATCAACTTAATGGAGTATATAGTCTTTCTGACCTTGCAACTTTGTGAAGGACAAAGTGAAGCACAGCTTTGTTGTGTCATTTTCTGTATTGACAAACAGACAAAATTTGAAATCAGATGTAATAGGACTCCAACATTTGCAACACCTCCTTCCTCAAACAGATGGATCTTTGATTAATTTTCCAGTCCTGACTTGCCTTTTCTTCCAATTAACTAACCTTTAGCAACATGTAGCAGCAGGAAACTCTGCCCTCTGTGCCTTCTTTTTTTGAACTTCTCTGAATAATATGTTATCAGAATAGCAGTGGCTTTATGATCAGGTTTAACCTCTTTCTGTATTGAGAGATGTCTTCTTTTTGTGTGCTTGTGGACAAATAAATATTTATAAGATGAAATTGTGCTCCCACCTTAACATCATCATCAATTAATGAGGCAGTAATCTCTGCCTCATCATCAGCAATATGCAGAATATGACTTTCAATTAAAGACACACTTAAAACAAGACAAACTAAAAATATTGAAAACCACATGCTGCATAAAGGCAAGCACGAATCATTGTCAACATACTGATCAAGTAGACATTTTTCATGCAAAGAGAAAACTAATCAGGGCTATTCCAAAGCCATCTAGGACAGAACCACCTTGTTCTGCTGGTTAAAAGCCTACACAGAAGGGAGTCCCTAGAATGGACATTCCATGACTGGATTTATTTATTATATTTCTGTGCTGACCCATTCCCAGTGCTGGCTCCAATTCTCTGAGGCCCTTTGGACAAATAATCCTCAGTGGGACTGCTCCCTGAGTCTGTTTTCTCACTGCTGTCGTCACCAGCTGCTCTTTCTCCTGATCCTTCTCTTGTATCACTAATATCCCTTGTTTAAGAGATGGGGTCAGTGCACAAGTTGGCACAGCATGGCACCTGCTGCTGCTCCTCCACATCACCACCCTGGTCTGTGTCAGAGTGAAAGGCAGTTGAACAAGCAGGTGAAGGGTGCTAGGTAACAGGAACTGCTCAGCATGCTTCCAGGCACTAGGGGTCAATAGAGAATGCATTATCTCTACAGCCGTTTGTCTGGGTCATCCCTCTTGCCCTTCTGTACTTTGATTCTGTTCTTTTATTCTCTTCCCTTCCTCTTTGCCTCTACAACAGGCAACTTTTCCTCTCTCTTTGAGGAACACAAGACACAGTATCCCATGCCCTTGCTTGCACCTGCTTTAGGGAGTGCTTTGGTGAATTAGATAGCCCTCTTTGAAGATGTGTATAAAAAGTAAGCTGCTCTGAATGTCTTCTAAAGTAGCTCCAACCTGCATTTGTTTTCACTAATACCAATGCTTTCTTCCATGCTTTCTCTGTGTAAGGCAGCTCTGCTGTAAATCACACCAGACTTTTCAACAAAGAAGAGGTGGTAGCCTTAGGATTTTGCCTTTTGTACCTCTTTAATTTCTCTAGCCAGTGACTGAGAGCTAAGATAGCCCAGCCAGGTAAACAATACTGCAGTAGCACAATTCCTCTCCTCTCAATATTGGTTTTAGAAGCCCAGCAGGAGGGCCCAACATGGAGAAGAATGCTGGGCACATACTCTATCCTTAAGTTCTTCTTTGTGGTCTCTGTACTTCAAACATAAAGGCTCTGCACCTGCACGGAGCCTCTTGTTGAGCAGTTTCTCTAACTAAGTGTTAGTTTGGGCATGAACCCCTCCTTTCCCTGTTCACCCACGGAAGGAGCTCCTGCCTGTTCCCTCAGATTCTTTTCAACTGCCTCCATGCCTGGGTTGGGAAGTGTTTCTCTCCTCAATAAGTATGTTTTCTCCATTTATTTTTATTTATTTTCAAATATATATGCTATTCAGTAGCCTGACAGGACACTATAAGTGGCTAACAATATACAGCAAACAGTACAAGTAGAAGAGGAAGAGGGGAAGAAATCTCTTAGAGTGGATTGAGCACTTATAATCAGGTTTTAAGTTGAGGTTTCATAAAATCTGCAAAAGAGGATGGTTTTTGCCTGGCACCAAAAGTAGAGACAGCACCAGACAGACCATTTTAGAAAGCCCATTCCAAAGGTGTGAGGGGCAGTCACCGAGAAGGCCCTTCCTCTAAATGCTATCCTGTTTACCTCTTTTAGGGTTGGCTCTCTTAGAAGTTCCTCATTCCCAGATTCCAATGGGTGGGTAGGAATACATTGGAAAAGGTGGTCCTTCAAATAACCAGGTCCCAAGCTGTTAAGGGCTTTGTATATTAAAACAAGCACTTTAAATTATGCCAGGCTTCAACTGGCAACCAATGTAATTTGTACAGAATTTGGTGTTATGTGGGCACGTGGGCTGACACCTGCTACTAACTGTGCCACCCAATTTTGGACCAGTTAACTTCACCGGACCATCTTGAAAGGGAGCCCTATGTAGAGCACATTGTAGTAATCTAGTTGGGATGTTACCACTGCAGCAATAACCATGGTCAGGCTCTGTCCGTCCAGATAAGGATGTCGTTGTATTCTCCACAGTAGTTGTATTCTCCACTCCTGGCCGCTGAGTCCACCTGAGACTCCAATGAGAGCTTTGGGTGCAGGAACATTCCCAAGCTGCAGACCCTCTCCTTTAGGGGAAGTGCGACCCCATCCAAGTCAGGACGGAGCATTAATCAAATGTACTTCTGTCTTGCCTGGATTGAGTTTGAGTGTATTGGCCTTCATCCAATCCATTATCAAACTCAGACAGTGGTTCAACATGTGCCTTGCTGAATCTGATGTAAACAAGAGGAAGAGTTGAGTTTCATCAGTATACTGCTGATACCTCAGCCCAGTCTTCCTGATGACCTCTCCCACTGGTTTCATGTAAATGTTAAAGAGCATGGAGGGCAGTATAGAGCCCTGTGGAACCCCCTAATGTAACCACCATGGCGTAGGCCAGCTGCCCCCCAGTCTCACCCTCTGGACATAATGAGCCAGGTAGGAGCAGAACCCTTTTCTCTCTACTACTTTCTACTCCTTGGCACCCTAATCAGCCACTATCTCTCCATGAACTTCATTTTCACTCTTCACTTGCCAAAAACAAACCAAACCAAACCAAAACAGAACACCTTTCCTACCTGCTTTCTCTCTGGTCTTTTGCATCCTTCTACCAGGATCTTTTGCATCCTTCTATTCTCTACTCTTTGCCTTCACCATCTGCCATGATGGCATTAAAGACATCCTTTAGAAAGTGTCATGTGAGGACATTCTCCCCCATGGACAGACACTCCCTCTGCATTTCTGTTTGGGTGAGGGACACATTATTGAATCGTACCTGCATTGCAGGCCTTCACAAAGCAGGCCTGCAAACATGGGGCCAATTGACTGAGGGCCAGGATTCTGGTAGCCACAGATTCCTGATGCCTAACCTCATGGCCAGGAAAGTGCGCATGCTTGGGGACGAAGATGGCCACCACCACCAAGTGGAAGTGCGGATGCCATGAGAGCCCCTGTCTATCATCAGTGTCAAGGCCGTGGTCAATACCAAAAGAGTACTCAGACCTGAAAAATGGTTCAGTCCTGGGAGGGAGCCCCTATCCATTGTCAACCCTGAGGACCTGGTTGGTTCCGGAAGAGTGCTTAGACCCATGGGACCACTTGTTACCAAGGCAGAACCACTTGGTACTGAGAGAGGCCCCATCATCTAGTGAGGCCAAGGCCACTTGGCACCAAGAGAGGCCCTGTCAACCATTGATGCCAAGGGTCTTGATACTGGGAGTTCCCATTGATGCCATAGCTGCTTGATCCTGAGACAGAGGCCCTGTCAGCCTTTGGCACAGGTCCACTCATTCCCAAGAGACTGTTTACTACCAAAGAGAGCCCAGTTGACCATTGGCACTGATGGCCACTTGGACTTGAGAGACAGTTTGATATTGAGGCAGAACATCTGTCAACCTTTGACAGGAGGGCTGTTTTATGCCAAAAAAAAGATAAGAGGCAGATGCTCAGAGGAAACCCATGGTTTTAGGAAATAAAAATTATTTTAAAAACAGAACCCTAAAGGGGAAAAACCAACCCCCCCCCAAAAAAAAACCCCCAATAAAACATATCCAGCCTAATGATGAAATGCTGGTGACTGCAGAATGTTGAATGCTAGATACAAAAGAAAACTGGGTCAAAAAAACCTGGAATGTGCTGTTGGAAGGAATGGTTGGCTGGAACCCTGAACAGGAGCAGTTTTGTTGGGTGGAAGGTATCAGTTTCTTGTTGCAGGTCCCAGTGGCTCTTCTGAATACCTGTTGCCGGTGGTGGTAACAAATAGTGGGGGAAAGGGCTTTGTGCCTTTCTGTAGCCTTGGGAGCCATGACTAGAGACTGGATGTTGGGTTAGATGGATCCTTCATTTGATCTAGCAGAGCTTCTCTTGTGTATTTGGGCAAACAGAGCCCTGGAAATGTTGAGTGCTCCCCCATGGTTCTCTGTAGGTCCTTGACCATCTGCAATGAGTGGACAATTCTCATCCTTTGTGAGCCGCCCTGAGGCTTTGTTGCGATGGGGGCGGCATAGAAATGTTTTAAATAAATATGTAAGGGAAGCGGGAGCTGTAATTTAGGCTTCCATGTGCCTCAATCAATCCTGTAATGATTAACTCTTCTACATAGCACTTCTCTTGAGAATAATTCATTACAATTAAATTCTTGTGTACAGATTGTTCCCATAGAACCTTGACTTGGAAAACACCTGCACGCACTGCATACTGGTAGATGTGTGACTATTCATTATGCAGGCACCACACGATTTTCTCTTCCAAGGGGTTAGAATCGCCGCTCCTTGTTGTGGCCTCTTAATGAAACATTCTGATATTGGAATACCATTTGGCCCATGGCCAAGTAAGGATGGGAAACTATATTCTAAGCCATGCTGCTCTTCCAATTAAATGTTTGGTGTTTTAACTAGATTTGTAAAGGTGATCTCGTTTCATCCTTTTTAAAGTGACACGAGACTGTGTGGGTAAGTGGTCAGTGCAAATGCTTTGATGCCATGAAAATCCAGAAGTGTGAACTACATAAAGTGGGAAAGAGGCAGCTTGTCTTGCCACTTTAAAAAAAATGACCATATTTTGATTTCTTGTTTGAGTGGAGGTGAAGGGCTGAGCCAGCTTAATGATTTACTTAACTGGGTATGAGTCTGACCAGTGTACAACTTCCCCCCAACTTAGGCCAATGACTGAGAAAGATGAAAATTGTTGTCAAATGCATCTGGAAGGCACCTGGGCTAGAGAAGAAGTAGGCAAACTTCAGCCCTCCACATGTTTTGGATTATAATTCCCATAAGCCTCAGCTGTATTCTAAAATATCAGAAGGGCACCATGTTGATATTTATTTGTTTAGGATATTTCTAGGCCATCCATTACTTTCTTCTCTGGATAGCTTACAATAAAATCTATAAATACAGCGTACATATCCCAAACAAAAATAAATTAGCAGCTTGCATGA
Organism: Varanus komodoensis; assembly: GCF_004798865.1. Lineage (NCBI taxonomy): Eukaryota > Metazoa > Chordata > Lepidosauria > Squamata > Varanidae > Varanus > Varanus komodoensis. The sequence continues at coordinate 14,312,852 of NW_025335684.1, forward strand.
TCTAATACAGTATTCCCCAACCAGTTAACTTCTGACTGTTTTGCTGTAAATTTCCATCAGCCCCAGCAAGCTTAGCCAGTGATCAGGAGTGTGGGAAGTTCCAGCCCTCCCATTCTGGAAGGCAGTGGTTTGCCCAGGCCCAGGTTATAAACAGTCAGCCAAAACCTGAGGCAGGGTCCTGATGTTCTCTTCAGATGGTCTCTAAATTGCCTGCCAGGACCAGAGACTAAGAAGCTCTCAGCACTGAAGAACACATGGCATTGTATTCTACATTGATCAGAGGAAGAATTTACTCCTTCCCAAAACTTGCAGCTGCTCCCTCCGGCCTCCCACTACCTTGTCATCTGTGTCCCACAGAAGATGGGTGATGATCTTGACTGCAAGGTGTTTTTCAGGAGAGCAGGCTCTTTGATGTTAGCACAAGCTAGAACTGGTATTTGTGGTTGGTTGTGTACAGATCTGGTGGAAACTTCAGGTTAGTGGGACCAGCAATGGCATGGGTTGTGGGGGTGACACACTTTTTAAAATCACCTTTCCCTAGGCTACAGCAGTGTTCACAGACATTAGACACCTTGTTTCGTACTTGTTTGGTTGCCCTTGCATGTCTGACATAAAGAGGCATTCCGTAGTGCAGAGCTAAAGGTCATATGTAATAAATAGTCAAAGGAACATACATGACATAGAGCGAAAATGTTCCTTTCTTTTCTCCCAGTTTTCACCTTGCTTCCCCCTCCACACACACATGCCATTTCTGATGTACTGGAATACAATTGTGATAATGCATGCTGATCATATTTATTTATAAGGCTCTGAGAAGCACCAGATGTTTTAATAATTTCCACATCAGCATTAATTTGGTTGGCAAACATCTACAGACAATGTAAGCTGATCTTTGTTTTTACACCCTGGGCCCATCAGAGTATTCTTTTAAAGGCCATCTAACTAACCAGCCAAGTAAAAAATACAATAGAAGCATACTACGTCAAGAGAATAGTAAATGAGCTTTTATTGAATCATTGCAATTTGTACTTTCCTTCAGTCTAGGGAGAGAAGTAAGTAAATAGGAGAGGTAGATTGAGGTAATTTCTGTTACAATGGGAGCACTCTTGATGTAATTGGAGATGTCCCTGATTGATTGCATTTTTGCAAAGAGCCTGCCATTGAAAAGGGTACTCATTGTTTGAACAGTGCTCTGGCACCTTAGAGAGCTGTTCTTAAGTGAGACCATTCAAATGTAGCTTCCTTTTCTGCTTACAGTTGCCCAGTAATTGCATGCTACTTCTTTCTTCTTGAATGTCCCCCACTTCCAGCCCTAATGGTAAATCTAAGGCACTTCACCGATCAGGATACACTGGATACACAGTGAGAAGATGTTGAGCCCCTGTGAGAAGGAATTTGGCATTTCCATCTTCTCCCTTGACACTGTACTTGTCTCAAAGCAGTTACGGGATTGATGACTCCTGCTCTGCAGCTGCTAAAGCAGAGGGGCTTTAAGAATTGGAAGTTCCTGTTGATAGAATTGTGAGTCTACAGCACAGTCAGGAGTTCTTCTCACCATTAAGTCAGGACCTGAGAGAATGCAGTGGGAAGATGAAAACTTAGTAAGCAATTGCAAAGGAACAGGAAGGTTTAGAGCAGTGGTGGTGAACCTATGACATGAGTGCTGCAGTGGGCACACAGAACCCTCCCTGTCGGCACGCAAGCCAAGTCGCGCCAGCATCGCCCCAGCAGCTGAGCAGTTTTCAGGTTTGATTGCAGTGTTGGCACTTTGTGATAAATAAGTGGGCTTTGGGTTGAAGTTTGGGCACTCAGTCTCTAAAAGGTCCACCACCACTGAGTTAGGGTTAGAAAAATGAGGTGTCCTGGCATGATTTTGATGGTTGGAATGTGTTTAGAATGGGCAGAAATGATGAGCTGTGCAGAAACAGGTACTCAAGGAAGGCTTTTTCAGAATCCCTCTCTTTTCAATGGCATTTTAGCCCTGTATTAGGGTTAGGGGACTGCACCAGGGTAGGGTCAGGGGAGTGGTGGTGAACCTATGGTATGCGTGCCACAGCAGGCATGCAGATCCCTCTCTGTCAGTACACTAGCCAAGTCACACCAGCATCGCTCGAACAGCCGAGCATCGGATAACAGTGTACATAGGGGCCATGCGCATGTTCAGAAAGGCCCATCAGGAGGATTCAAAGAGTTGCTGCTAGTGAAAGCTGGTCATGCTTACTTGAGTAGTTGAGTCATCCTACTTGAGGCAGAGGAACTAGAGATCAAATTGCTCACATACGCTGGATCATAGAGAAAGCTAGGGAGTTCCAGAAAAACGTCTGCTTCTGCTTCATTGATTCTGCTAAAGCCTTTGACTGTGTGGATCACAACAAATTGTGGCAAGTTCTTAGAGAGATGGGGGTCCCAGACCTTTGTATTTGTCTCTTGAGAAACCTATATGCGGGTCAGGAAGCAACAGTGAGAACTGGACATGGAACCACTGAGTGGTTCAAAATTGGGAAAGGAGTATGGCAAGGCTGCATACTGTCACCCTGCCTATTTATATGCAGAGCACATCATATGAAAGGCTGGGCTAGATGAATCACCAGTTGGAATTAAGATTGCTGGGAGAAATACCAACAACCTCAGATATGCAGATGATACCACTCTCATGGCAGAAAGTGAAGAGGAACTAAAGAGCCTCTTGATGCAGGTGAAAGAGGAGAGCGCAAAAGTTGGCTTGAAACTCAACATCAAGAAAACTAAGATCATGGCATCTGGTCCTATCACTTCCTGGCAAATAGATGGGGAAGAAATGGAGGTAGTGACAGATTTTATTTTCCTGGGCTCCAAGATCACTGCAGATGGGGACTGCAGCCAAGAAATTAAAAGACGCTTGCTCCTTGGGAGGAAAACTATGGCAAATCTAGACAGCATCCTAAAAAGCAGAGACATCACTCTGCCAACAAAAGTGCGTATAGTCAAGGCTATGGTTTTCCCAGTTGCATTGTATGGTTGTGAAAGTTTGGACCATAAGGAAGGCTGAGCACTGAAGAACTGAGACCTTTGAATTGTGCTGGAGAAGACTCCTGCAAGTCCCTTGGACTGCAAGGCGATCAAACCAGTCAGTCCTAGAGGAGATCAACCCTGACTGCTCATTAGAAGGCCAGATACTGAAGATGAAACTCAAATACTTTGGCCACCTAATGAGAAGGGAGGACTCCCTGGAGAAGGGCCTAATGCTGGGAACAATAGACGGCAAAAGAAGAAAGGGACAGCAGAGAATGAGGTGGCTGGATGGGGTCACTGAAGCAGTCGGCGTGAGCTTAAGTGGACTCCGGGGGATGGTGGAGAACAGGAAGGCCTGGGGGAGTGTTGTCCATGGGGTTGCGAAGGGTTGGACACAACATTGGAACTACCAAAAAAAAAAAAAAAAACTTGATAGAAATGGCTTTGGATCAATCATCAAGGTAACATCTCAATCCTACCTGACACAAAATTTTAAATGTCTGAACATTCATGTACTCAGCTTAGAGCTCATAGATGATTTGGAAGGGCATAATTTTGTACCATGGAAATACTGCCTTAGGAAGTATCGAAACTGTTTTCCCCTGGGTTGTCTCTTATTGATTGGAATGGCTTTTAAAATCCCTTTCTGAACTTTGAGATTTGGTGGCTCTGTAGTCTCCACTTTGACTGCAGTGTCCTCTTTCAAATCCATCCAGTCACAACAGCAGACCAGGGCTCTGACCAGTGTATAACAAGCAACATCAGAGCTTCCCAAGTGGGGAGCAGATTTGCACATTGTAGAAACTAGATTCACAACAGCTAGAACAGGACTTGAATGGCAGCAAAAATATCTAAATACTGAGAAGCAAAAAGTACGGGAAGGTGATGAAAGGAGCCTGGGAAAGGTGGAAAACTGGGTAGGTGGAATCCTTTCTGGCAGAGAATTTTCACTGTTCCATATTGAATTTGTTGGGGTGACATTTTCTCCACCCCACTTTCCCAAGCTTATTTAGGAAGAAGAGAGCCCAGGAAGATCTGCTTCTGACTTTAAGGGATCAAAGACCAGGTTCCTTTTTGTAGATGATGTTGGTTGCACCCCCTTCTTTCTGCTTCCACATCTCAGTATCCATGGCAGCTTGTGTAACATCAGTGCAGACCACAGGTGGACATAGGCATGCGTTTCTAGGGTCCAAGTGCTTCGTGTAGTTATCTTGACAGTCCTGCTAATTTCAGCCAGCATTGTTATCTTGGTATTAAAGGGTTCAGTGCTATGTAGGCTGACAGAATAGTGTGTTTCCTAAGGCCAGTTAGTGAATTTGTGTGCCTAAGGGAAATTTGTTCTGGGAAGATTTCTCAGCTCTCAGTCTCATAGCAACTATGTTTTTTTTTTTTTTTGCACATTTTTTATTAAGATTTTAAACTAAAAACTAAAAAAATAATCAGTCATCAAATACATTGGATGTACTGGGTCAGCCCCTTATAACATATCTTTTAAACATTCTATAATCATATTCAAATTGATTTATAAAAATTTAAAGACATCTTTTTATTTATTTATTTATCGATTTATATCCTGCCTTTTTCCTGCAAAGGGCTCAAGGCAGCTAACATCATTCTCCTCCTCCTCCATCTTATCCCCACAACAACAACCCTGTGAGGTAGGTTGGGCTGAGAGTCTGTGACTGGCCCAGAGTCACCCAATTGGCTCCATGGCTGAGCGGGGACTAGAACCCAGGTCGTCTGTGTCCCAGTCCCATGCTCTTAACCACTACACCACATTGGCTCACATCTTTAAATCTAAGCCAAGTTCCATTTCTCCAGCCACTTGTAAAAAAGGTCCCAAGTTTGATAGAAGTCAGTATCTTCTTTCTCCTTCAATAATAGAGTCAATCTGTCCATTTCTGCACAGTCCAGAATCTTTTTTAAAATCAGTTCCTCAGTGGGTAGTTCCTCACTCTTCCACTATTGAGCAAGCACAATCCTCACTGCTGTGATTAAATGTAGTATCAAATACATTTCTTGTTTGCTAATATTTTCCGGTACAATACCTAACAAGAAAATTTCAGGTTTAAAAGCTAAGGGTTTTTGTAGCATTTCCTCAAACCATTTATGTATGTTAATCCAATACTTTTTCACATATTCACAAGTCCACCACATATGGTAAAAAGTACCCACATCATGTTTACATTTCCAACATCTGTTTGACATATTTGGCAACATTTTAGCTAACCAATTTGGCGACAAATACCATCTATAAAACATTTTATATAAATTCTCTTTATACGAAGTTGCTAAAGTTACCTTACTATTTATCTCCCATAACGTTTGCCACTTTTCTAATTCAATATTATATCCAAAATTTTGTGCCCATGTTATCATAGTTTCCTTAACCTGTTCCCCTTCCATTTTCCTGTCAAGTAGGAACCCATAAATTCTTTTAATCATTTTCTCATCTGTTTTTAACATCACTTGATCAAAGGCTGTTAGGTCTTTATAAAACCCCCATATTTTACAATCTTTAGCATATCTTGATTGCATCTGCACCTTATACCACAACGAGATATTGAGTCCCTGTTCTTGTATTTCTTGATCTAGGTTCAGGCCTCCATCCTTGTCCAAAATATCATCATATCTTATGATCCCTTCAAAATTCAATACATTTGGATACACAAAAGCTTCCATAGGTGAAAGCCATCTTGGTAACTTATTATACAATTTTGACTTTAACTTTTCCTGCACTGACATTAATGATCTTCTAATAAAGTGACTTAAGAAAGTCCCATGAGACTTAACCTTCTCATACCACATATAAGCATGCCAACCCATTTGCAAATCATGTCCTTCAAGATACAAAATTCTCTTATTTCGCAAGGTTATCCATTCTTTTAGCCAAGTTAAAATAGACGCTTGATAGTACAACATCCAATCCGGTAAACCGAAACCCCCATTCTTTTTCGTTTCCTGAAGCATTTTCAGTTTAATCCTTGCTTTCTTTTTTCTCCAAATAAATCTCGAAATTTGAAAATTTAAATCCTCAAAAAAAATTTTATTAATTTTTACAGGAATCATTTGGAACAAAAACAAAAGTTCCCATCAAAGACATTTGTAAATTTGCCCATCTTTCCAGATCACCTTTAATATCTTTCAATAATTTATTGTAATTGTCTTCTTTCAAAGTTGTGCATTTAGCTGTAAGATAGATTCCCAAATATTTAACCTTTTTGACAATCTGCAAGTCCACTTGTTCTTGGAGTCTTTTTTTCTGATCTTGCATAAGATTTTTAACTAATAGTTTCGTTTTTTCCTTATTTATTTTCATCCCCGTAACCTCACCATATTCTTCAATCCGTTGTAAAAGTTTAGGGATTGTTACAAAAGGTTCCTCTATTATAAAGACCAAATCATCTGCGAATGCTTGCAATTTATACTTTTCATCCCTAATTTTAGTACCTTTAATGTCCTCATCATCCCTAATATTTCTGTTCAAGACTTCTAAAGTCAGGATGAACAGCTGGGGTGACAGCAGGCATCCCTGCCTTGTACCCTTTTGTATCTCTATAGCCCTTGTACGTTCTCCATTAATTAAAATCCTGGCTGATTGTCTTTGATAGATGCTTGATATCACATATATAAATTTTCCCCCAAACTCCATTTGGTTCATCTGTTGCATCATGAATTGCCAATTAACGTTATCAAAGGCTTTCTGGGCATCTAAAAACAGTAGAGCCATTGATTTTTCCGTGTGTGTCTCGTAGTATTCTAGGATATCCAAAATAGTCCTCAGATTGTTCTTCATTTGTCTTTTAGGCAGAAAACCATTTTGGTCTGTATGAATAAAGTCTATTAAAAACTTCTTCAACCTTTCTGCCAATATAGAGGCAAAAATTTTATAGTCCACATTTAATAATGATATGGGTCTGTAATTTTGAATCTGTGTTAAGTCCATTATCTTCTTTTGGTATTAAAGTGATATTTGCCTCTGTCCAGGTACCTGGTATTTTAGCAGTTAACAATGCTTCATTACATATGTCTTTGAGAAAGGTAGCAAAAATTCCCTCAAAAGATTTGTAAAATTCAGCTGGTAGCCCATCCGGACCAGGGGTTTTATCCTTCTTTTGTCACATGATTGCCTCTGTTATTTCCATAGTTGTTACTTTTTGATTGATTTTTTTGTTATACTTTTCTGTTAATTTTGGTAAATCTCCCTTTCAAATGTATTCTTTTACCTTCTCGATCGAAAACTCCTCCTTCCGGTATAACCTTGCAAAAAAATCTTCAGCTATTTTCTTAATTTGTGTATTTTATACCTGTAGTTGTCCTTCTCCATCTTTCAGTTTTGAAATCAATCTCTTCTCTCTTTCTTTTTTTACTTTATATGCTAGCCATCTCCCCGGTTTATTAGCATTTTCAAAAAAAATCTGTTTAGCCAATTTCATTGGCTTAGTAAGTTCATTTGTATCCAAGAGATTCACTTTGTGCTTTAAAATATTCATTTGGACCTTAAGATTTCTTTTTGTTGGATCCACCTGCAGTTCTTGTTCCCGTTTCCTCAATTCTTCTACTAATGTTGCTCGCTCTTGCTTTTTCTTTATTTTTGTTGAGTAGGTTATTATCAGTCCCCTGACATAGGCTTTAGCTGTATCCCAGACATTCTGTAAAGAAGTTTCTTCCGCTTTGTTTATTTTAAAGAATATTTGCATCTCTTTGCTTACCTCTTCTATAATTTTTTTATCTTTTAGTAATGCTTTATCTAGACTCGATCTGGGCGTCCTTGCAGCTCCTTTCAATGATATAAATACAGGATTATGATCCGCCCAGACATTTGTCTCCATTTCAGCTTCTATCAGATCTGGCATTAAGTCTGGAGTTATCCAAACTATATCAATTCTAGACCATGACCTATGTCTGTTTGAGTAAAAAGAATAGTTGGCCGAAGATGGGTTTTTATGCCTCCAGGCATCTATCAATCTGAGTTCTTCAATCAAGTTGGAACAAGACTTTGGAAGCATCCTCCTACCCTTTTTTCCCTTACTTTCACTCTTGTGATCGATTCCCTTATTCACAATTGCATTAAAATCGCCCATTACACACATAGACTGATAGTCCACTTGTAAAAGTAACATATGTAGTTTTTGATAAAAAGTTTCCTGATGGTCATTTGGTGCATATATTGCCACTAAGAGCACCTTTTTAAGTTTAATTGTAATTTCTGCCATCAAGATCCTACCATTCTCATCAGCAAGAATATATTTAGGGTCCAATTTTTCTTTTACATACAGTGCTAAACCTCTTTTCTTTTGCAATGTAGAAGATACGAACAATTTTCCCAGATTTGAGCATTCCAGAAGTTTAACATACTGTTTCTTAATATGTGTTTCTTGTAGACAAATTATATCTAATTTCCGTTTTTGAAGTTGAGCAAAAATCCTTCTTCTCTTAGATGGTCCATTTAGTCCATTAACATTTAAAGAGAGCAATTCAATTTTCCCTTCCTTTTTAAGAGCCATATTTAATAAAATTATTTACTTATTTTTTGCCTTTACAGTTCTACCTTTTTTTCCCACCTTTGAGTCCAAAGCCTGTACTTCTTGTTGTGAATCAGCCTTCAGTATTTCTCCTTGTTCAGAGTGGTACGCTGTTATTTCCATTGCTTCGGCACCTCTTTCTCCTTCTTTAGAGACGACAGGATCCTCCTCTTCTAGCATAACTCTAAATTTTTCATAGAACTCTTGTGCTTTAAGAATTGAATCCAATTTATATCTTACAGAGTTCCATGTAAAAAATATTCCTTCTGGTGTTAGCCACTTAAATATAATCTCTTTCTTGATCAATTTTGTACTAAGGAATCGATATTTCTTTCTTCCATCTCTAATACTCCATGGAATTTGTTTCAGGACCGTCACCTCCTGATGATCATCTCTCTTTAACGGCTTCTCCCATGAGGCCTTCAAAACATTATCTCTTATAGACCTTAGAGCAAATTTGACATGGACTTCTCTCGGAAGTTTATTTTTTCTGGTATAAGAGGAGTTGACCCTAAAAACAAGATCAATTCCCATACCCATGACTTTGTTCTCGATTTCTAAAAGCTCCGCCAACATGACAGTTATGATCTCTTGGAGGTCCTCATTTTTCTCTTCAGGTATATTCTGAAATCTTAGATAATAAGATGCCTTCTCCATCTCTAATGTAGCCATTGAGTCCCATGTTGACTTATTTGTTTGCTTAATTAAATATATTTCTTTATCTACTGTCTCCAATTTTTCACATACTTGTTGTATTTTTTGTGTATTCTGTTCCGCTTTAAATCGGGCATCAGATAATTGAGTTGTCACCTCTCTAATAGAGTTATCCAATTTGTCAAGTCGCTCTTTTTGCTCATTTGATAAGCTTTCCAGCCGTATTGACATCGCCTCTTGAGATGCTTGCAAAGTTGTTAAAGCCGCCTGTGTCACCATTAAGCTTTTTGCAACATCTTCTGTCTTAGGTTGATGAATTGGACTCTGACCCACTGAGGAAGGTGCTGAAGAGGGCTGAGTTTTCCTTATGATGGAAGTTGTTCACCAAAGAAATTTCAATATACCAAAAGAAAAAGGAGGAAAAAAGAGAGAGAGGAAGAGAGAGAGAGAGAGAGAGAGAGAGAGAATGAACGTAGCTTGCAATAATTCCGATAGCCACCGGGTGGCAGCAAAAGGCTATTTAAAAATGAAAAAATGTCGTCAGACCCAGGAAGAATGGAAGCTGGCCAAAAAAATGGCCGCTGGCAAATTAGGGGCTTTTTCTTTCTTCTTTATGCCAGTTATCAACAGATATAATTTTTCCACAGGTAATATTGCAGAAAGAAAGTAAGTAAAAGAAAGTAAAAATGCTCACCAGAAAGTCATCACAGTAGAGAGGAAACACCACATAACAAAAACTTTCCTGGCTAATGTCCAATTAGCCTTGGCAGAAGTCCAAACAGGCATCCAAAGTGTACACTTCAACTTCTAATCTTCTATCCTTTGATTTAGTTCCATAGCAATTATTCACTTTGCCTTCGCCCTTAGAGAGATTAGAAGAAAAATCTTTCTCTTCGGCTTCAATTCAGATAAGAGTCTTCACATTCTCTCGTATGTCAGTTGCCGCTTAAAAAACTTTGAGAGGGCTTTCTCTTCTAAGTCAATTATAAACAAGTACAGCTTTTCCATGGGTAATATTGCAAAAAGAAATAAGAATGCTTACCAGCCGTCCGATGCTTATCTGGCTAATTAATCCATCAGATGTCGAGAACTGGCAGGGGCTAAGAAAACCCCCTGTATTGCCCGATTGAGAAATGCCTGAGTCCTACACCAACCAGAAGAAAAGATGCCAGGCAATCTGTCTTTGCCCCGACAGGGCTTAGATGAGTCTCCCACGACTTGCTACCGAGCAATACCGGCGTGATAACAGAAGCTCCATTAATCACGTCCGTGTCGTTCCGACGCCATCTTGAAAGTCTCATAGCAACTATGTTATGCCAGCTGTAAGTATTAAGTGCTGTCTAGAGCTTCTTCAAGGGCAAGTGGGAAGCAGCCTTTTAAGCAAGAGCAACAACAGCTTTGACAATAGTCAGATCTGCACTTGCAGCTTCATGTTCATCCATTCATGTGCCAGCAATGGGAAGCTAACAAGCAGCTACAAAACATAACCTTGGTTAGGGTAAAGAAGGTGCCGCTTGCTAGCAGATAAAAGGAAGTCACAAATCATTTTTCAGTCCTTTATGAAGGCCCAAATTAGAACACTTACAATTCTGTGTTCTTCATGTTTCTAGTTTTGAACCTATAGTCAGAAGTCAGAGGAAGATGCCATCACAGAGAGATAGAAGTTACATTAAAAGCGCCTAAAGTTTTTCTGCCTTATGTGGTCTGTCACAGAGAATTCTCAAGACAAAGTATCTGGGGTAGGCACGGGGTGACTGAAGTGGGGGTAGTTGAGCAAAACACCTAGGAAAGAGAGAAAACCAATGAATAAATCTGCTGACTTATGAAAGTGGAAAGGAATTCATGCAGGAAAGAAACCAGGGCGCAATGAGAATGAACTTCAATGCCCAGAGTATGGGAAACAAAGAACATGAACTTGTGCACATAGGACATGAGGGCAATTACAATCTGATAGGAATAACTGAAACTTGGTGGGATGACTCACATGACTGGAAGTCTACAATTGATGGATTACAACCTGTTCAAGAAAAACAGAAAGGGCGAAAGGGAGGTGGAGTTGCACTATACATAAGAGACACCTATAACTCCACAGAAATACAAGAAGAGGAACTTAGTAGCCCCAGTGAAAGCATCTGGCTTAATTTAAAGGGAGCAAAACATAAGAAAAACATAGTTATTGGTGTCTATTTCTGATCAACCAGTGAAAAAGAGGACAAGGACACACCCTTCAAAAATCAACTTGCCAGTGTCCCCAAAAAGAAAAATGTCATAATTTCCCCTGATATATGCTATGTATGCGTGTATGTGCTGGGAGACAATTTCTGCCAAAAATGGCCCCTGCAAGAGGTTCCTGACATGCATTGCTGACACCTTCCCCCAGCAGAAGGTTGAGGAAGGAACAAGAGGACCAGCTGTCCTCAATTTAATACTAACTAAAAGAGATGACCTAGTGAACTGAATAGCAGCCACAGGAACCCTGGGAGGAAAGTGAAAATGTGATACTTGAATTCACAATGATAAAGGAGATAAAGTTTAACTGCAGCCAAACATGTACCCTGGATTTCAAGAAAGCCAACCTTAATGAATTCAGAACAATGATAAGTGAGGTGCCATGGCAACTCTTAAGGGAAAAGGAGTGGGAGTGGGTGAAAAAGAAGAAAAAAAAATCTTGAAAAAGAAGATTCTCCAAGCACAACTACAAACAATTCCAACAAGAAGAATGTGTAGAAGACATCAAAGAAAACTGCAGAAAATTAAGTGACTATCTGAAAGAAAAAAGAACATGTACAGGAGGTGGAAGCAGGGGCGAGCCACAGTTAAAAATATTAACAGATTTCAGGGATGGCATCAGGAAGGCTAAAGGAAGAAATGAATTGAGAATAGTAAGGGATGCTAAGAACAACAAGACAGCCTTCTTCAGGTATATCCTAAACAAAAGATATATGAAAGAGAAAGGTTTGCAGCTGCTTAAAGTGAATGGCAGAGCGATAACAGATGACAAGGAAAAAGTGGAGGGGCTCAATTCCTACTTCATCTCAATCTTCTACCACAAGAAAATCTACAACCAAAAGGAAGCACAAGCTGAAAGTGAGAGCTGGCAGCCCAAGACTGGCAGACAAATGGTCAAGGAACACCTAGATGAAATAAACATATTCAAATCTCCAGGGCTCGATAAACTCCATCCCAGAGTAATAAAAATGCCGGTCACAAAGAGGAAGGTCAGTGGAACCAGCTGCCTAGAGAGGTGGTGAGTGCTCCCACACTGGAGACATTCAAAAAGAACCTGGACAGCCCTCTGAGTGGGATGGTGTGACCTGGTGTCCTGCAACAGCAGGGGGTTGGACTCGATGGCCTTCATGGCCCCTTCCAACTCTTGTATTCTATGGTTCCATGATTCTGTGATCTTTTCCCACATACCAGAGTGTATGACACAGAATAATGAACTCATGTTGCAACAAGCCAGGTTCAGGCTAGATATCAGGAAAAGTTTCCTCACTGTCAGAGCAATATGAAAGTGGAACCAGTCACCTAGAGAGGTCATTTGCTCTCCCACACTAGAGATACTCAAAAACAGTCATCTGAGTTGGATGCTGTAAATTGATGACCTGCCACAGCAGAGGGTTGGACCTGATGGCTTTCTTGGCCCCTTTCAACTCTACTCTTGTGTGATTTTATGAGTCCATTTTCATGCCTTGCACACACTCATAAGCATCCTGATAACGTGCCCAGTCCCCTGGTGGGGGCAAGACTTGCCCAGTCAGTTAGGAAGCGGGAAGAGTACAGAGGCAGCAGGATGCTGTCAAAGTTCCTGGTAGGGGCTCGCAACCAGACTCCCATTTCTTATTTTCATGTCTTTCTCATACACAGTGAGACTGAGAAGAGTGTTTGTGGGGAAGAGCTCGTTAATAAGGCATTTTCCATGTATCACCTGTTCATCCCCTGTGGTAGATATCATGGAAGTAAAGTAAATGGAATTTGCTTTGCAGTAAAATGGTTTATGACCGGGGTGTACAAGTTGTAGGAAAGAGCTTTCTGATAACAGACGAGTCTCACTCCAGAACACTTTTTCTCTTTGGACAGGGAAAGCATGAACACTTAATAATCTCCTTTGCCGTTTGCTTTGCTGTGAAGTTGTAGGAATAACTGTGTGGAAACTGGGTTTAACTCCATGACTTTTGAAGGAGCAGCTGCTATTTCTGTCTCAGATTTATTGTGTGTAAACCCCTGGCAAAACCTTTGTGTGTGTTTATTCTTGCAAAAACACCATGTGTCCCTATCCAGTAATTGCTGGTGTCTCTCTGATGTCTCTCTCAATTTCATCCCACTCCAGCAATTACACAAAGCCATCAAAAACTAAGACAACAAGTATTGCTTTGCTTTAAGCACTGCAGTTCTCATCATTTTCACTCGATTGACAACAATAACAGCATGAGTATGGTTTTGAAAAAGAAACAAACCCAACCCTAAATAATATACCAAGAAATAGAACTGAGCACTTCTCTTTGTCTTCACACCTTTCTGTGATTTGCCAGGTACAGAGTCCTCTTCCTCTTTTAGAGCCTTTTCATCCTGTCCTTTTCCATGCTGCACGGGGGATTTGGGGACAAATGAGACCCTTTGAACTGTATGGGGCCTGCAAACTGGGAGCTTGCACAGGGATTTCTTAATTAGAACCATATTCAAACTAGCTAAAGCACAGGCAAACTCTTTCTTTTCTGTAAAACTACCCTTATCTTTCCAGGGCTGCTTCACCACTGTCTGTAATGGTGCTGCCTGTTTCTCTTGGGGCCTGTAAATGAGAGCATTACTATTACATTCTGCCCTAATCCAAAATAATATCCCAGCAATCTATTTGGAATTAAGACTAAGGGGAAAGGCCAGGCTGTTAGTATGGTCTGATCCAGAGGAGGAAGCTCCTGCACTTTTAGCAGGTGTGTATGGAATTTCAGGTGTCACTTCCCTCATCTGCTCAACCTTTTGAGGTGCAAAATCCCTGCCTTCTTTTCCCATCTGGCCACCCTACAGGTGAAGCTATGGGTTGAGGCTGTCCATCTGTTTTTATTATTTAATTGGGTTTTCTATGTTTCCACTTCAAAAATGCACTCCTCTGATCCCACTAGTTGTTGTTGTTAGTCGTGAAGTCGCGTCCGACCCATCGCGACCCCATGGACAACAGTCCTCCAGGCCTTCCTGTCCTCCACCATCTCCCAGAGTCCACTTAAGCTCACACCAACTGCTTCAGTGACTCCATCCAGCCACCTCATCCTCTGCTGTCCCCTTCTTCTTTTGCCATCTATTGACCACTGCTTTTTTGCATTCAGTCCCCTTTCTCACTCACTACAGATCCTGGTGTATGTTTTTGTTTGTGATGGGGAGGGGGAAGGAGTGTTTTCAGGGCACTGCAAAGCCCAGGAAATTGTGTTCAGCTTCTCCTTTGTCTTTGGCGATTTCATCTGGCATCACCCCCTTTCTATAAGGACTAGAAGCATGCTCTTTTCAACAATCCAAACTGAGATCATAGCTTTCTATATACATTATGTATCATAATGTGATTTATTGTGTTTGTTTTCTGCACTTGCCTGGAATTATACACAGCCCTAAGTATGGATCGGTCTTGTCATGGAGTGTATCCCTGTAGCTCTTGCTTAATTCTTCCTGACTTCTCAAAGCTCATCTTCACTAATGAATGCCAGCAGTAAAATTCCCATTTACATAGACAGTTGTTCCTGGTATTCCCTACCGAGACTTTCTGTTGTATGGGTGCTGCTTAATGTATGCACATTTTCTTTTACTGGACCAACTACAGGTTAAAGTCATTCAAGTTTCTGAATTTTAAGTGATGGCCTTCTGGCACTGGCATTCAGAACAAGAATAAAATAGTAGCCTGCACATGTTTAAAAGTTTGCAGTTAAGAGTTGATCTGACTGGAGGGAATGGGGACAAGACTTCCACTTTTGTTTGAATCCATTCCTTAACACTAAATTGTCGGCAGAGTTCTTAGCGATAACCTTAGCAACAGGTTGGCTTATGTCTTGTTATCCTCCAGAGTGGGGTGATAGTGCAGCTGCTGTTCTGATTTAATATTTTCTTTCCCTACAGGAAGCAGAGAACACCTTGCGTTTGATGCAGAACAAGCTGAAGGAGGAAGAGAAACGTTTGCTGAAGAGTAGAAGTGAGCTGTTTTGTTAACCTTTTCATGTGTTGGCAGATCTAACATCCAGGGCTGCCTGCCCCATTAGTGCAGCTGTTTGGAGCAGCAGCAAGAAATCAGTAGACAGGGGATCTAAGCGCATAAGAAGAGCCATGCTGGGTCAGAGCAGGGCCTCTCTAGTCCAACACTCCACTCCCACAGTAGCAAACCTGCTGCCTGCAGGATTCCTGAAGGAGACTTGGAGTGCAGACACACCCTCCTGCCCACATTCTGCAGCAAGTAGAGCAAAGCTCGCATGGTTCTCTGCGCCTGCATCATAGTCCCGCCTCCCAATTGTCCATTTCCAAGTGGGAACAGGAAGCCAGGCCTGTGCGTTGTCCCTGGCCCTTTTCTGTGGGGGGAGCTGGGAAATCCCAATTGCTTCATGCGTAAAGATCCTGTTGCCACCCTGACTGCTGGGACCTAGAGACAAGCCCTCCTATTGCTGGGAATACACAACCCATGCTGGCTTCGGCATTGTGGTATCTAAGACATTAGCCACCCCTGGGTGAGGGGTGGAAATGCCATTGCATTTTACTGCTTCTCCCTGCTGTGCATTTTTTGTAACAGAAAAGGTGGCCAACTACTTGCCTGACTCCTTTTAATTTGGCTGATATCCAGCCTGTGCCTCATCTTCTCCTCAATCCAGATGAGCAGAGGCTGTCTTCTGTTGTGTCAGACAATTTGTCTAGCTCAAAGTGATTCACCTGGACCGATGGCAGTTTTCTAGGGGGTGTAGTTCTGATGCCTGTTGTATCTAATTTGTCACCAGAGACTGAATTTGGGATCTTTTTCTTAGAAAGTGCATGTCATACCACTGCCTTAGGAATTATGTCTATGTTCATGTGAGAGAGACATTCCACACCTCTCTAGGCAACTGGATCCACTGTTTTAGTGCTCTGACAATGAGGAATCTTTTCCTGATATCTTACCTGAACCTGGGTTGTCGCAACCTGACTTGATTATTCTGTGTCCTGCACTCTGGTATCAGTGAGAAGAGTTCTTGACCTTCCTCTTTGTGACAGCCTTTGAGGTACTTATAGAGGGCTATCATTTCCCCCTCAGTCTTCTCAAGGGTGAACTCTCTTCAATTCTCTCAGTCTTTCCTCACAGGGCAGTATTTCCAAACCCTGGATCATTTTTGTTGCCCTCCTCTGGACCATTTCTAATTTTTCTGCATCTTTCTTAAATCTTGGTTCCCAGAAGTAGACACAGTATTCCAGATGAAGTCTGACTAGTGAGGCATATAGGGGAACTGCTACTTCTCATGATTTGGAAGTAATACTTCTAATAATGCATCCCAAAATAGCATTTGCCCTTTTGCAGCTGCATCACATTGTTGGCTCATATTTAGCTTGTTGTCCACAATAACTCCAAGGTCTTTTTCTTTCTCATTTCTTTCGAGCCCCATGTACTCCCATCTGGTATCGATGCCTCTGGTTTCTTTTCCTAGCTGGAGGGCTTGGCACTTGTCCCCAGTGAATCTCATTCTGTTGCTTTCAGCCCAGCTTTCTAGTTTATCAAGATTGCCCTGGATCTTCTTTCTGTCTTCCAGGGTGTTTGCTAGGTTTCTTACATTATGGCTGTCCTGCTTGCGCTGACAAAGAAACCAGCTGCTTTTCAGTTTGTCTTGCCATTTATCCCGAAAGTGACTTGGCTCTTCAGTAGCCAATAGAGAAAACTAACCACCACCACTTAAAAATCACCCCAGTCTTTGCTATTTTCCCACCTTGAGAATGAAAGAATCACCCTGCTGGACGAGACCACGGGTCCATCTAATCCAGGTTCTTCCCTTAATGTGCTCCGCAGTGACTAGTAGCCCATGGCACACTGCCTTGAAAAGTGGATATTTCACAGGGCCACCATGGTCAGTCGCCACCTCTACAATGATGGCTGCAGGGATCACCAGAAAGTGTTCAAGTAGCCTCTGGAGTTTTGTTGCAAGGACCACATTGTGGTTCCAAGTTTTCCACACCCCTGGGGAATGTATGAACAGTGTCTTTGAGAACATATTTAAAAATCATTTCCAGTTGCGTGGCAGCTTCAAATAGATCATTTGAAAACATCTCTGGAGAAATAGACATTCTTTTGCCAGGGATTTTTTTAAAACAGGGAGAAGGGAACACTAGAAGAATGATCAGTTCCATACGTGCCTGTATATCAGTGGGAAGACACACTGCTCCATTCATCCCAGAAATGCATGCTGACACAGTGTGCTTTTAATGTAGGCCTGGATTTAGGAGTCCAGGAAGGAGCAAATGTTCCAATTGAGAGTGGGAGTGATGTCAGCTGACCATGCTAACTAGGAGCCTAGAGGGCAGAAACAGTGCAGACAAGAGCAGCAGGTTGAAACTAGCTCAGCAGGGGCTAAATAGCCATGCTGCACCGCTTACCTTTGAAAGGGATGCTACTCAAAGATATTTAATAGAAAATATCTATTAAAGCTGCATTAGGTTCCACCCATGCTGATTAAAAGTAAAGCAAGACACGTGATTCTAACTGGTGTGCTTAGCTCGTCTGCTGTGGCTTTAGTTGTTTTATAATTTTTATTTGATATACAGAAAAATGAAAACCAAAACCAAAAACATGCAATCACACAGCAATAACCAGAGATGTGTTAAACTGATCCTGAAAGTATTATTAAGGTCAGGGCCTCCTTTACCAGAAAAGGTAAAATCAAAGAAATAACAGTGAACAGCAACTGCTAAGGTAGGCACCCCCAAAAAACCAGATGAATGAGCTTGGGAGTGCTCTTTCCTGAAAATAATTGTATTTCACCACCCTAGTGTGTCGCTCTTTTCCTCTCACTGTAGTGACACATCTCTGCGTGTTCTGTTGATGGTATTTTCTCACAGATCTGATATGGGCTTGTTCCAGGTGATGGCAAGGACTGCACTTATGCATCTATTTTGTGGACTCTCGTCCGTATCTGCCTTGTCTGAAGAAAGCCAGTGCTCTGCTCTGTATAGCTGCGATTTTATCTGTATAAGGAAACTTGGCCATCTGAACGGTCAGATATAAATTAGCAGGGGTGGCTGTGCTCGTCTGCTGAAGCGAAAACAGATGCCGTCAAGACTAAAGGGTTTATTCAGGCATAAGCTTTCATGCACACTTTCCACTTCAGCAGATGGCATGAATGTCAACCTCAAATAGGAAACTTCATAGACTTGTGTTGA
The DNA here is from genome assembly GCF_004798865.1 of Varanus komodoensis. NCBI lineage: Eukaryota > Metazoa > Chordata > Lepidosauria > Squamata > Varanidae > Varanus > Varanus komodoensis. The sequence continues at coordinate 14,331,388 of NW_025335684.1, forward strand.
GGAGGGAGACATATAAATTGTTCTGCCAAAGGGAACTGAAACGTAAAGGTACAGACAAACAGCAATCCGCAGGTTTCTTTGAGGGAAGTCTTAACCAATGAACTGATAGCCTTTTGGAGAGATGGATTTTGTAATCAGTCCACAGCCCATTTCTGTACTGATTGCATTCTGTATCCTATGCAGCACAGCTTTTAAAGCAGTCTGATGAACAGCTATCCAGCCCATGTAAAGCTCTGGCTATGGTGTCTGTTCTGGTAGGCTGGTGATTCTCAGAGTCCCTTCACTGTTTTTTGAGAAGGGCATAATAATCAGTAATATCCTCTACCTACAGGAGGCGAGGCAGGAAACAGCTTGGGAGGTCCTTCTGGCATATTGTAAAGGCCGAATGGAGCCAGAGGTGTCAGTGTTAGGAACGGGTAAACATCTGCATGTGCGTTGATGCAGGTCAGCTGGACAACAAACACATTTTATGTGTGCCACCGCGCACCTTGGCTCCTCTTGGTAAATGACAGGCAGGCATGATTGGAAGAACAGTCTGTACTAGCGAAGCTTTGGTAAGTTGAATCGCTTGTGATCATCATTGCTGAGATTCTACACGGGTATCGCCCAGCCTCTCTCCACCTTCTGGCTGTATAAAATCAGATGCCTGGGAATAAGAGATCTGAGATTGGGAAAGGAGGCTCCTTTGCTGGACCATATTCTCCCATTCATTATTCTGCATGGACTCTGTCACACATACTGGGCTCTGCACATGCACAGAGGCCTGCTTTAGGGAACTTCTCTAGCTGAGGATATGTTCGTGGCTCCCACACTACCCCAGTTTGTGTACCGCTAGTGGGGTTCTCCTTCCTTCCTCTGTTCTCTTTCAGGAACCACTCTGGTAGCCTCTTTAGGGAAACCTTTTGTGTTCGGTCCGAGGGAAAACATTTTGCACAAGCTTTTCTTCTCTCTCTCTTTCTTCTACTTACCTTTCTTCATCATTTTACTTCATTTTATTATTATAGCTTCACAGTCTAGTAAGAACATTTAGCCCTCAATGGCATTTAGCTGTCTGGACTCCGTTTTGGAAGCTTGCCCTCTGTGGCAGCGAATTAACTCTGACCTCTTGAGATTCCCTGTGCCTTTTTTGCCTCAGGGAAGGGCAAAAAAGGTAGGGGCTTTCATGAAACGTTTGTGAAGGAACCAGTTGGATAGGCTGCGCACCATTCTTTGGAGACAGGCACTGGCAGTCCATGGAGGTGCAGAGGAGGCACTGGCTAAGCTTTCTTCTGCTGAGAGTGTGCCTGACTGATCACAACCTTATGCAGGTCCATCCCAAGAGGCTTGGTCTTGGATACCAGATTTACCTTTTGATGGCCAAAGTCTTTTCAGTTCTAAGACTAACAAAACCATGGATTTAGTTCAGAAGGTGCAGAATATGGCACGCTGCACTGGAGTCAGCCAGTTGACGCTATGCAAGCAGTGCTACCTGTATCATTCCCCTGTGTTGCAGTGTCCCTGCTGGCAGTCAGATTCCGGGCAAGCATCTTGACCGCAACCTCCTGTGCTAAGAAAGCAGCTCTCCTTGGTCAGGTGTAAGAGCTTTGGCCACAAGGGCCACAAATGCCACCTTTGATTCTCCCCCTCTATTTCCTCATCTATTTGCTCTACCTCCTGTCTTTAGAACTCGCTTCTCTACTTGTGTGCTAGCCTGCTCCCTCATCCTGAGGGCTTTCAAGTTTAAGTTCAATGCTTGGGATATTCCAGTGGGTGTTATTCCCAATATTTCAAAGCCCCAAAAAGAGACTGAGAATTGCACCTGCTCCTGAATCTGTGAGACATCAGCACGCTGGCATCACTGAGGGGAGGCTGCATCTGCAGTTCCCTTTTGCAGTGTAGCACCCTGGTTGAGGCTCATTCGTTGCGTTGGGACTGTCAGCTGAATGTTCCAGCTTGAACTGACTGTTCTTCTGGTCATGCCATCTGCTTTTCTGTGTTGCAGTAGAACCAGACCCTCCTCCAGGAGCCAGCCGCTTACCTGTGTGTGATGCATACTTTACTTTAAAGCTCTTTATGCCTATTGATAAGGCTTAAGAGAGACGTTTCTCCCCTTTAGAGTTGGGGTGTGTGCAGGGAGAGACAACTGCAGAAAAGCTAGGAAGCCACCAAGCGACAGGTGGTTGGAAGAAATCCCGAAAGCCAATTGGAGCACTAAGTGGCCCATATTTTAGTCTGTAGGTTAGGATTTTAGGCCTAACCCTAACCCTAACTCTAACCCTGCAGTATTTTCCACTCTAGCATTTCCCAGTCTGGTAGCTGGCCAGGAATGAGGGAAGCTTCAGTTGGGGCATCTGGAGGACGTGGGGCTGGGAAAGACTGGTCTGCTCCAGCCAGCAGCCGCTCCCCAGGTTGCCAGCGGCAAGGCTTTTTCTCAGGACTCTCACCTGAGAGGCTTTTACATGGAGATGCCTGAGATCGCCTGCCTGCACAGCGCATGCGGTCTGCTGCTGAGCTTTGGCCTCTCCCCTGCCTGTCAGGCCATGGTCATTCCTAAATGGACACAAGAAGCAAAGAGAGTTGGAGAGGTGGGTCTGACAGCCTGGGCACACTTAGGGTTATTAACTCTTGTGTGCATGCTTGCTTTTCTACAGCTAACAATGATTCAGACATCGAAATCCATGAGGATGAGGGATCCGACAGTGAGATGGAGGACAGGCAACTGATGAAGCAACATGCGGCCATGGAGATGCTGATGCAAGGTACCACCCCCTGCTCTTGCAAACGCTTTCCTGCTGGGGCACAGTAATTCTCTTGCACACGCCATGTGGCAGCAAGCATGGGCCGTGCAGGAGGTGTTGCTCCAAACCTTCAAAGGTCTACCTTCATGGCTGTGAGACTACAGAAGCGCTTTTAAAATGATGAAAACAAAGATTTCCAGGACATTGATGGCACCAAATGCATGCATGCACAGAGTGCTGGAAGGTACTTAGTCCCAGCTTTAGAGTTCATATCTTAGGCCAAAATGGTGCCGTGATGGCTGTCCTCTCAGCCCAGCTCATTTCTGGGCCTTGATGGAAGAAAAGTATCCGGGGAGAAAAACATCAGTAGGAGTGCTGCATTTCTCATCTGCAGACCGGGAGATCCTTAACCTCCTAAACTCTGATCCATCCCCCTTTTACAGCAGATTCTGGTTCAAACACACATCTGTTCCAGCTTGACCTTTAGAAACACAGTAATGGGCCTGCTCCCTGGCTTCAGAGATTGTTGTTTTCCTACTGCCAGTACTGAGGGAGAAGCAGCAATCTTGGTGGCAATTGCTGGGACAGGGGAGAAACGTTTGTTAGTAGACAATTCAAAAACCTCATAGTTTTTAAAGCAGCAGGTTGACAAAATCTCTGGGGGTATGATAGCGGCAAGGAAGCTGCTGGCAGCTTGCGTGCTTCTTTTGTTGGATCTTGTCCCTCTTCCTCTGACCCCATGTTTAGATTTATTGCATGTTTCCCATTTCTTTGCATCCCTGGAAGAAAGCAAAGCACAGTAGAGATACTCAGCTGGATAGCTGAATTTCAGTACAAGCTGGAGAGACATGGGACCAGGTCGGGTGTTCTTGTTTTCTTGTCTTGCTGTTGCTTGAGGCCAAGGCACAGAGCTCGCTTTGGTGGGCTGCACAGCAGAGAGGGCAGTGCTGGATGTGAGCGTGAAGGCTGAATGATCCCGCAAATGGCATGCCATGTACACGGCAGAATGCAGGGTGTCTCTTTCCAAAGAGCAATGCAGTTTGGGGCTGGCAGAAGGGGAGTGTTGAGTGCCAGACTCAAAGCACGGCCTGTGAAAGTTGCTGCAGCCTCTGCTCTTTCGCCTTCCCCACCACTGGCCAGCTTCTCCACTCAGTCCTAAATTTCCCCCACTCCCTCTCTTTTAGTTGCAGGGATTCTGTAAATAGATTTTTAAAAGCTTAGTCAAAACACGTCCGCATCCTCCTCCTGTTTGCTTGCACTGATACTGCACAACCCAGCCCCACTGCCCTTGTGCTGCCCACAGCTCTGCTGCCCCCCCCCCCAGCAGCTTCCAGGGGCTGTGGAAGATGGTCTGCAGGGCTGTCAGGGGCTTCTCAAGAGGTTTTTGCAGTGTTCGTCAGGCAAGTGGACGATGATGCATCTGGCTCATCCTCTGTTGCAGATGAAAGTAACTACAATGGCATCCAGTGCCAGTGTTGGAAAAGCGGCCGAGGAGAAGAGCTCCTGGGCCGCTGCACTACTGGGGGGAGCCATGGGGTGGGGGCTGCTCGCCCCTGCACCCTTCCTTTTTAATTTTAAACCTCCCCCCCACAACTTGCTTCACAATCGGAGCAGTTTGTTCGCACGGGAGCTGCAATCTTGTTGTTTAGGGCGCAACCATTTCATTCTCATGAGAATCATGAGAATTTTGTGGAGGAGAATCATGTAAGCCACACTGAGTACCTTGAAAGAGAAGAAGTCAGGGAAATAAATAAATAACATTTCTTGTGAAAGTGGCTTTGAAAACAATGGAAATTTCTTGGGACGTGCACCTGATTGAATACCAGCAAATTCTTCATTTTATGCACTGGGAGCATGATAAGCTTCCTGTGCACTAGCAAAAAACACAGAATTAAGACTCAAATGGCCTCGATAGGTTTTTGCTCCCATCTCCTCATATCTGTGGTCTGTCATAAACCTTTCCTTCGGCAACTTGCTTAAATCCACACTTGGCTGCAAGCAGGGTACTTCGGCCCATCTGTATTGCTGTAAATCTAACCACATTTAAAGCTTCCTGTTGCAGAATTGGAAAGCAAAAGCACTGAAGGGGCCATGGTGGAGCTATCAGTTTGTGCGCTGCCTCATTTGGCCCCCTCATCTCTGGCTAAACAGGCTTTTGACTTGCTGCGAAACATGCAGAAACCTGAATGCAGGGATGCCAGTGGATGAGCAGAGCCAGAGGGGCCTGGGCATCTCTCCGGCTATCACCCGTCCCCCAGCAACGGTGTATGTACAGCTGTACCCTCACGAGCCACCTCTTTCCTGCAGGGAGGCCAAGCAAGCGGATTGTCGGAACGATGCAAGGCGGAGACACGGAGGATGACGTAAGTAGCGGTGGACACTGCTGGCAACAGGGGCCGCTGTGGGCCTGGCAGAGTTTCTCATTCAGGAATAAGGGGCCTGCTTCTTCAGGCATACCTGTCTTACTGCACCATCTGTCTTCTGCTCTTCCTAAAGCTCCCACTCCCTCCATGGTTTATCTTCTTTGCCGCTGACGCCTCTCCATGTTTGTTTCCCCTTCCTGCTGCAGTAGCAGCCATTGTGTTGGGTTACTAAAACTGCAGGTCGGAAACAATGCTTTTTGAGGATTCCTGGGCAAGACTGAGACTCTTCTGGTCATTATGTCATCACCATAATCCCATCATCTTCTAAAATTTACTTTTGGTGCCTAGTAATTGTTTTATTGCTAAACCGGCTAGGCTGTGTTCACTGTTGAGGACAACCGTTTTCCCACTGAGATATTGTTCAGTCGTATGAGGCGCTGTGTGTCTTAATGTGCTATCGCAAAGAACTGAACCATTGCAAATGTCGAACATGAGGATGCTGCCAACCTGTCCCCTCTCTGTCTCCCCATTGACATTTAGCTAAAGAGAAGGCATGGCATGACATACCAGGCTCAGCGTTTTCCAGATTCTCCTGCAGTGGAATTTGGAATGTGTCCTGTGTGTTCATGATTAAGGTGTTAGTCCTCTTGGATATTTTAACATGTGTCTTGCCAAAGAAAGCCTTTTTGCCTCCAGATGGATTTGTGGTTCTGTTTTCAGTTTGTTTGGCTTCTAGGCTTTTATAAATCCAGCCATCTGTCAGGCATCCCCCTTCTGTCTTATCTGACCATAGACACATTCTCAAAAAGATGCCTGATTTTTAGTTATGGAGAAGCCCAGTAGCATCCCGGCTCTGCTCCTCAAGATGCAGCCTTTTCCTGTTTAGAAGCTGTGATTCGCTTTTAAAAACTCATCATGCAGGTCACCTGGACACAGCACTGCATGAGAGCAAGGAAGGCAAATGCAGTTTTAAGCCAGTTTACCGACATGCAGCAGCCACTCAAAACTCTGCATTAACTGGCTCCATGTGGCGGCTGCATATTTGAAAAAGAGAATGGGCCATACTTGTTTCAGGATCAGTGTTAATTGGATGTGTTCTGCTTTCCAGTTAGTGCTAGCATGGTGCTGCTCTGTCAGAGGAGGCAGTCTTTGTATTTGAAATCCTCCCTCCACTTGGCAAAGCCAGTTGTGGACCATGCCATTCTTTTGCCACTCTTCTTCCAGTGCGAAAACCCCTGCCTACCTGCCGGCAATAGTTTACGACAGGGTTAGCAGCCCAGCGAAGACGGAGCAGCCTCCAGGACTGTGTTTTGTAAACTGGCCTCTGCTCCCCCGGCCATCTGTCCGGTCTGCACTGTTGTTGAGGCCTGTATGGGCACCACTTGCAGTGGCCTCTGGGATGCTGCTGGGAGCTCACCCTCTCAAGGGAAGACTTGATGAACCTGGCAGCTTCAGCTGCCCCCTGGCAGGCCACGGAGCCCTTTGTGTGGCCCCGACGCCTCAGTCCATCTTGCGGCCTTCCCCTTCCTTGCTTGGAGTCTGGCCCCATTTCCACAGTTCCTCATTCACTTCCATTTTGCAGGACTTGCTGTTTTCATTTCTTTCTCTGCTCTCTTTCTGCTTCCATCTCGTGTTACCTCTGCATGCTGCTTGCTGCTCCTTCGCCACAGGTCGGGGCAGCCCAAGTCCGAGCCAGTAAACACCGTGCCTCCAGAGCCAAGGCCAAGGTGGGTGGGTGTGTCTTTTGTCCGTGGTGCTCTTTCTCCATAATTCCATGCCGGCATGTCGGCGTTCCTCACAGTCCTGGCTGTGGCCCGCTTGTTCTGCGGCAGTTTCTTTAGCAAAGCCGTACCGTCAGTAGGAGGCAGTGACAGAAGTGAGCAAGTAACAGGCGATGGGCAATAATGGCGTACAGATGGAGGCACCAGCAGGTGCTGCAAAGCCATTTTGGGAGGCTGTTCTCTGACTGCTCTCAAGGATGGGGGCGGGGTGCTACTTCACACCCAGTTCTAGAATTGAGGGCAAGTAGCAGCCAGGTTAGAATCAAGGAACAAAACTTCCTAAGTGTGTTGAGAAAGCAAGAAAATCTGTTTATGCTTAGGGTTATATTTATTATAGAATTTTCACATTGGCTTCTTTAAGGAAGGGCCATGCTCAGGTTCCTTCACAGAAACTGCCTCCACCCAATTTTCAAAGATTTGCTGTGCTTCACTTTCAAACCTCTCAGTCCTCATGGAAGACTTTGAGAGAGCACAGAGGGCAGGAAAGCCCTGTCACACTCTGGATCTAAGCTTGCGTTTGTTTGAGTTTAAGACTGTTGATTTTACTGATATCCATGCTTAGTTAATCAACCAAAATGGGTATTATTTATGGCCAGTGGCCTACCTCTTAATTGGATTGTTGAGCTTGATTTAATTGACTAATAGCTCTTATGTTACTGTTGCTCCATTATTGCTGTGTTCTGCTTATGTGCACCTGATTGTTCTCTACCCCAAGCCTTTTGGAAGTTGGCAGATTTTAAAAACTAAAAATCCAGATCATAACCAAACGAAATGTCTCCCTGCAGGAAGACTCTGAGGACAGTGAAATTGATCTGGATGATGATGAGGATGATGAAGATGACGACGATGACTTGGAAGATGACAGCATCGACATCTGTCCTGACAAGGCCAGTCGGCGGGTCAGGAAGCCCGAGCCGCTGGAGGAGAGTGACAATGACTTCTGAGGAGACTTGGGGAGAGGGAGTAGCCACGGCATCTCCTGAGATAAATCCCAGGGAGCCCACAGAAGTGAAGAAGTCAACCCCTTCCACTCATATAGTGCTTATTCTAAAGGGAGGTTCTGTTGATAGCAGTGAAAACAATCGAAGCAGTAATATATCTTAGAGCTCAGTGCAGCCAAACTCCTTAGCTGTTATTCATGAAATCTGGCTTGCTTTGGAAAGAGGCCAAAGCTGAGGGCAACTGAATGATCGTTGCTTGAATGCTCTGAAGTTCCCCTGTGCCAAAAGTCTTAAGAGCTCCTAGCAAGAAAAATATGTGCACACATGCACACAACCCCAGTTATGCTCACAGTCTAGTAGCAAAACGTGGGTTAGACTCCAGGGAAAAAACCCTGACCCTTTTTGATACAAGCATGTTTTTACATGGTTTATGGATCATTCACCTTAACACTTTTTACTTTTGAGTTCTCTGGACAAAGACTGACTCCTAAACGACCAGCCAAAGTGCACCATTATCGGCAGAGAAGGAGCCTCTCCTTTTGTCGGAGACTCAGGCCAGCTTCCTCAGCAGCTCAGCCAAAACCGGTATTTCCATTATCAGGTGATCAGACTTGACTAGGCTGGCACGATTCCTTTGATAATTCTGGGGCTGTTTCCTTCCTTTAAACGTGGTTAATCTAGACTCAATTTCTTGCCCATGGGTCCAAGAATGGAATGCACCGAGAGTTAAGCAGACTCTGGAGAGAACAGGAAATCCAGGGAAGACAGATTTGGACTTAAAACAGTTTTTATTGCTTAAAAATAATTTAAAAGAAATAGACACTTTGTTTTGTTATTCATAGCCAGCAGGTTTGATTGAATATTTTCATTACAAACCTACCAATGTCTGGATGCCTCTGTAACTTTGGAGATATTTTGGAACATCCTGGCCTATAATATGAGCAAGCGGGACCCATTGTACCTGTTCTGTACTGAAGAGTCTTTGGTTACTTGTGTCTTGCAAGCTGTACTTTTTTATTCAGAGGTGTTCTCAATTTCTCAGACAGTTACATTCCCATTTCACAAATAAATGTCTCTCCCCCCACCCACCCCCACCCTTCTTTCTTCGTGTGACATTTTTGATGCTTTGTATGTTACCTGCTGTCAGCAGTTACAGATTAACTACTCTCTTCGGCCAAGATGCAGGTCAATACATCAGCCACCTTTTAAGTCTGCTGTGCGAAAGAGGCACCCGAGAACCTCCTCTGTAGGCACGATGTGCAGAAGAAAGATACCTTGAGGGTGGGCCACTCCTGTCCACAGCCACCGTTGGCCTAGGCCACACCCCCACCTCGGACTGTCCGGTACAGCAGCCTGTTGCTCCCTGAGGATCTCGCCTTTCACGGCACGTCTCCAGCCCAAAGACCGGGCTGGAGGAAGATGCAGCATCCGAGCTCCCCGACCACCTCCAGCAGAGCCCTCCTCACGTCTCTACAACACAGTCGGGGGCATTTGTTCTGATGGCGTCAGCAATCACTTTGGCTCCGGACTCGCCAATTCGATTTCCTTGTAAGCTGTGCGAGGGGACAGAAAGCACCTCTTAGCATTGTGCCCACTCTGTGGCCCTTCTCAGGACACATTATCCTGGTTCAGGCAGCACAACAACCCACCATGGGCGATCAGCTGTGATGAATGGTGTTGTAACCTGAACTCGACATTGCTTCAGTAGGGTGGCTCATTTTTCCTCAAACGAGCTTCCCTGAAAAGCCCGTGGCTTCTTTTGAGGTACTTCGTACTCACAGTAGCCTCTCCTGTCATCCAAGTCAGGCAGGGCGGTTTCATCACGGATGGTTGAAAAGGGGCACATTTTCTTCCCCACTTGTGAACCAGCTGCTTGTAATCTACCCAGAGAGCTTGAAGGAGTGTGCAGGGCTGCCTAATTTAGTTTTTGTCCTCACTGTGTCTTGCCTCCACACCTACATCAAGGTTTCTGAAAGGCTTCTGAAGAAGGAACCTCTATTTTTTTAACCAAAGTAGTGTAGACAATGGTTTGACTCTTGATCTTGTACAAGCCATTAAAATGATCTGGTGTGCAAAATGTCCATTCCTTTGTGCACTGGATGCTTACCAAGATTAATGCACACACCCTTTTGTGACATATCTCAACTGCTCGCTTGTTCTTCACTAATAAACTCTGCCCCAGTCTCCTCTCCACAGTGCCCTTGCCTGGGTGTGGGAACCTGTGGCCCATCATCTGCCCCCTCCCCGCTCCAGAGCTGGGGGCCAGTAAACCCACATCTGATGCAGCATTTCCTTCCAGGCACCTGCATATCAGAGCAACTTTGCTTAGCGTGGTGCATTTTTCACCATACTCCCTTGTGGATCCTGCAGTGGAGGCAGACACCAAGGCAGCAGCCCCACTTTCCAGACCCCGCCACAGAAGCACCGCAGAAGTGGGGCTGCACCGAGCCTGCAGTCCTGCCTGAGCAGGAGTCAGTCCACCACTGGCAGGAATGAGAAGCAACTCAGCACTGTCAGAGATGAGTCCAGATGTGCAGGCAGAGCTGCAGAGTGCCAGGCATGGTCCTCTTTCCCCACGGTTCTCTTACGTTGCTACAAGACTCTGTGCCCTCTCCTTCCCCCCAGTACTTCCTGGCCTGCGGGTGGGGGAAAGCTACAGAAATCACAAGTGCCATGCACAGTATCGCTCTGTGGAAAGCTGGCAACTACCCTGCTTGGTTGGAGAGACAAGGCAACGGGCTCTGCTGCTGGGCTTGGGATTGCCTTCCCCCAGTCAAGGATCAGCCCACGAACACCACCTCGTTTCCACCCCATGATTCCTCGTTCTTACTGCCATCCACTGCACAGCACGCTCTACCAAGCCCAAGCCACACAGTACCCTGTCTGCAACTACTGCAAGAGACTCGCAGCGCTCTTCCCTGCCCCACAAAGATACCTTTTGGCACCCCACGGGTCTGTCCTGCTGGCCCTGCAAGCAGCCTGCTCCACGGCTGTGTCTAACTCGCCAGCCACATGTTCCCTGCATCCAAGCAGCCCGTTGCAGGAAAGGCGTCCTGGCCCTTCAATATGCAGCACGAACCCAGAATTCTGGTTCTGTGGCACATGCATGGATGTGTTGGATGCCCTAGGCTGTGTTTGTGGTGGCCAGGCTCCACCACACCCTCCGTTGTCAAAATTGGTGGAGGGCCCTTGAAGACCACTCGGATTCACCCTTTCGAGACAAAACATGTTGGCTTACTTGATGTAGGTCAGGCTGTGGCTCCCTGTCAGGGCTGTGGCAATGCAGATGGCCCCGTCCATGCCCAGAGCGTTCTCTTGGAGGCTGCGAACAGGAGGCCAAGCACACACAGCCTTAATTCATACGCAAGGCCTAAGCATGTTTCATTTTATGTTTATCATTCAAGATCTATTATTGGTCTCCAAAGACCTATGCCTGGAAAAGCTATTTTTACAAGACTAGTTGAGCCACAGTGGCGTTCTTCCAATTTCTCCCCAAGCACTGGAAGGAGTGCTGGGGAGGAGAGGAGGAGAGGCCTGTCATCTTTGGGAATAGCCAGCCTTGGAACAGCATCAATCCCAAAAGCAACGGCGAGCCCCGCAGCTCTCCAGGGCTGCTTCTTGCCAGCCTTGAGCAAGGTTCGGGCTTTGTTCATTATGGCTGGATTTCAGGTGCATTTCAGCCTGTTTCCAAGCAGAGCCTATAACAGTGCAGTCCTAGAGGCTGCTCTTCCAATAGCTGAGTGCTCTGAATTTGGGCCACAGCACTTTCATGCCGTGCTGACAGGAGAGCAGAAGAGGTTTGCGATGGCTTCTAGCTCTGTCCCTTTGTTTGAACTGCAAAGAGCAGTGCGATGGGCCCAGCTGACTGACTTTGTATGGGCATGGGCAGATGATTTGCATCCCAGCTTTTTCCCTCCCGGCTTCATCAGCAAGCCATTTTTCTCTTGCTCAGATTTTTCTTGCAAAGAAGGGAAAGGGGAAGGAGGCCCAGAATCCAATCTCTTGCATACTCCTAGCTCTCTCCATAGACCCAGAGGAAGAATCAAAGAACAGTAGGGTTGGAAGGGGCCAAGAAGGCCATCGGGTCCCACCCCTGCTGTTGCAGGACACCAAGTTGCACCATCCCACTCAGAGGGCTGTCCATGTTCTTTCTGAATGTCTCCAGCGTGGGAGAGTCCACCACCTCTCCAGGCAGCTGGTTCCAGTGTCATATTCCTCTGACAGTGAGGAACCTGCCTGATCTCTAGCCTGAATCTGGGTTGTCACAACTTGGGTTGATTATTTTGTGTCCCACAATCGGCATCAGTAAGATCTTGACCTTCCTCTGGTCGCAGCCTTTAGGGTACTTACACAGGGCTATCATGTCCCCATTCAGCCTTCTCTTCTCAAGGCTGAACATGCCCAGTTCTCTCGGTCTTTCCTCACAGGGCAGTGATTTGAAATCCTGGATCATTCTTGTTCCCCTCCTCTGGACCCTTCCTAACTTTTCTGCACAGCATCCCATGGCACTCACCCAGAGCAACAGCAGTGCCCTCGGTGCCAAAGGTTTGGGGCTCAGCAGGACCTGCAGCCACTCGCAGTGGCAGGCAAGCACCTCCCCCAGTAAAGGAAACCTCAAGCAAGAAGGCCCATTGTTCTCTTTGAATACCACAACAGCCCAAGTCCATCACAGAAACATTTCCATCGCTCTAGCCTTCCTGGACCAAGTGCTTGTCTGCAGCTCCCATCATTCCCAGCCAGCGAGGGAGTTGTACACAAAACTCATCTGGAAGATCCCTGGTCTACTTACTTGAGCTTGCGAAGGGTGCCATTGACTTTCAGGGCACTGGCCATGGCCTTGGCTCCTGACAATCCGATGGTGTTTCCCCTCAAGCTGGAAGGAGGCATGCAAAAGAATCGCGAGGTTAAGCTCATGAGTCTGACATGCAAAGGGTGCAGTGGTTTAGCCCAAGGCCGGGGGCAGAGAGGGGAAGCAGTGCAAGCCAAGCTGGGATCCAGCCATTGCTTATACCGACCTGCCAAGACCCGTAAGCGCTAACTTTGCTTTCCACATGGAGAGGACTCGGCAATACTCACTCTAGCGTTTCGAGTCTTTTGTTAATAGCCAAGGCTTCTCCCAAGGCTCTGGCCCCACTCTCGCCGACCAGTGCTGCCTGGAGGCTGAGACAAAACGAGATACGTCGGGGGCGATTCGGGCCGTGCGAGCGCCACCTTGTTTGTGCCGGGGACAACAGGGCAGAGTGAGGCGAGCCACGCCACCCTTCCCCTCTGGGTGCCCCCTGCTCTTCTCTGGGGACAGCAGCAGCTGGGCATGCATCCAGACGTCTCCTCTGCCCCCTGTGCAGCATCCCTGTGCCGTTCCAAGACCCGCACATGCCCCACCTGTGGGCCCAAAGCCACGGCACTCCTGTCCCGCCCAGGTTTGGTCCGGGGCCGGGCAGCGCTGGCCCACCTCCCCAGCCTCACCCTTCCCCTGAACAGGCACGCTGCCCTTGCGTGCAGGGGGAAACTTACTAGAGATCAGTGAGCGTGGCGTTCACCCTCAGGGCAGAAGCCAGGGCCGCAGTCCCTTCGTCCCCGATGGCGTTTTCCTGTAAACTGAAGCAGCAGTGCGGGGATCAGTTTCCCTGCATCTCTCTTTCTCCAGGGAGGAACTCACCTGTGCACCTCTCGGACGTTATCGGGCCTTGCAGGGAACTCCTGACAAAAGGGCAAACACGTTTAGGTTGCCCCGGGAGAAGTGCAGCTTCAGAATTACAGAAGGCAGCAGTTCTACTCTCCTCTGTCCTAAGCAGGCCTCACCTCGAATATGTTGGCCTGTTCTGGACCTTCAGAAGGGTTCTGCTCAAGGTCAGAGGAGAGCAGCAAAGCTGATCAGGGGACTAGGAGTCCTACGAGGAAAGATTGGACAGGAGGAGCATTTCTAGCCTTGAGAAAAGAAGGCTGGGGGGCACATGATGGCACTCGTCAAGCACCTCAAAGGTCGTAACACAGAAGAAGGCCACAACCTCTTCTCCACCCTTCAAGTCCACAGGTGTGAAATAACAGGCTTACTTTAGCTGCAAATTGCAGCTAAAAACCATGAAGCAGCTAAAACTCCCTAACGGTCTAGGTAACACAACCAACCACAAAGAGTATAGACATTAAAGAAATAATAATAAACAGCTATTTTAAATAGAAGTCACGGCAACTATATTTAGCCATTTCAACTGCTGCCTTCTGCAGGCTTTTCTGTTTCTTGCCATTCGTAAACACCATCAAGTCGCAGAAATATTAAACAAAGCTTCATTCTCAGGCACAGGAAGAGAAATCCTGAGTCTTTATCCAGGACAATGTTTAAAATTAAAAACTTAAGAAGGGCCATGGTGGAAGAGACCAGAGGAGACTCAGAGGGGATCTGTTGGCGACATACAGGTATGTGAGGGGGGTGTCACACGGAGGTGGGTAGAGGCCTGTTCTCCCCTGCAGAGGAAGGCAGAATGCGCTCCAATGGAGCAAAGCTCAGGGAGCCAAGGTTCCATTGGATGCCAGGAAGCACTTCCTGACAGTCAGAACCCCAAGGGTGTGGAATGGGCTTCCACGGGAGGTGGTTCAGGCCCCATCGTGTGGGTGTTCAAGGATATTACTATTATTATTATTACTATTACTACTACTATTATTATTATTATAGCAGGACGTGCACATGGTGGGCATGTCGTGAGCGGAGCCGGCTGGTGCCAGAGGTCAGACTAGATGGCCCGGGAGGCCCCTTCTGACTGGCTCTGTTTTCTATGTTTCTATGTTTCTAGGTCCCAGTCAGCAACCAGATGCCCTCAGGGTCCCACAAGCAGGAAGGAGTGCCAGCAGCCTCCCACCTATGTGCCCCCACAACCAGGTTATAGGCAGACCACTGTGGATCCTGGAGGGAGCATGCATGCAGCCATCAGGACCAGCCTTCTCCAACAATTTGCCAAATCCTCTTTAAAGCCATCCAGATGAGTGGCCATGGAGGTGAATGGCATGCTTGAAGTGCACGAAGAAGCCCTTCCAGACCTGACCCCCGACCTCTCCATGCAGGGCTGAGGGAAGGACTCTTGCCAGGCCAAGGGCCATCTAGCCCCATGCTCTGTGGCCACACTGACGCTTATGGGAACCATAAGCAGCGCAACCCCCCATGATCCCCGGCCAACGGTCTACATAGGCAAACAGCTTCTGGTGCCGCCAGACAAAGAGGTGGACCTACTCCAGGAGGGTGAGGCTGTTGTTGAGCTGCAGTGCTTGGCTCAGGGCCTTTGCCGCCATGGACTGAACAAAGTTCCACTGCAGACTAGGAAACAGAGAGACAGAGGAGGTTAATGTCAGGATGCCGAATGCGCTACTTTCCTGAAGGTTCGGCCTGCAGTCCTCCTCAGCCCTGGCCAGCATAAAGCCAGTGGGGAGGGCTCGTGGGAGTTGCAGGCGAAGACTTGGGTGGGCCACAAGTGGCCATTGAGCGTAATTACACGCTACAGCCCTTCCTGGGCTGTACCATTCCAGAATGCAAACGGCCTGTGCAGGGTGTGTGTCACGCCGGAATGTAAATGTCATATAAGGACACATAGCAGCAATTCTTTGCAATGCAAGGATTACCCCAGCAGGACACCCTCCCACTAGCCAGGCACTGCGCCAGCCTGGAGCTTGAACGCTTTGGGAGAACTGGGCAGGTGGCAAAGATTGCTTGCATAAGCCCCACCACCCGTGGGCTCCCATAAAGAGCCGTTCAGCTGCATTCTGTATGATAAGCTCACATTTTCCAGGTCTAGACTAGAGGATTCTTGTGACATGCTACCAAAAGTTACATGTTCCAGTGATATACAGAAACCCCCAGAAACTCACTGCAGAGATTCCAGTGCCTGGTTCTCCTTCAGTGCCATTGCAATAGCCTGGACACCTTCATCGTGCAGCAGGTTGGCGGCCAAGCTAGAAGAAAAATCCACAGGAAAGGGGAGTTGTCACACCATAACTTGTGAAATGACAGCTGCCCACCTCTCGTTACGACTTTGGCCTCTTCATGGCCCATTTTGGCTCCTTACCCTCACGGTCCCAAGGATCTTTTGTCTGTCTACAGCGTATAACAGGGCTGTTGAACTTCAGAACTAATAGGCAAGAGCAGATAGGGCTAAAGTACTCACTCCAAATTTCTCAGCGTGCTGTTAGCTCGAAGGGCTCTGGCGATCTGTCGAGCTCCCTCTTTGCTTATGGAGTTCTCCCGCAAACTTAAAAAAACACAAGGAAAAAGACATTGCCATTGTCTTCCAGATGCTGCCGTCATGTTTTAGCCTTCTTGTCAATCTTACCAAGCTTATCTCACCAAAGGTTAATAATATCTATGATAATAATGATAATAGGATAAAATTATAATAATATCATTTTGGCTGATTTCTAAAGAAAGAGTATTAGAGTGAGATCTTGAATAAACCCACAAAGGTATTGGTCATATTTATTTAAAGCATTTATTAATTCAGTTTGTGAGACAGAACAGGCAATTTATAGTGTGGTTTTAGGATGACTGTAGTCCCAGTGTTAAACCTGGAGAAATAAAAAAGCACATCCACTTTGCCAGTTCTTGAACCTGTTGGGACTGGAAAGGCAACCCTTTCTCTGGTCAGGTTGCAGCTGCAGAACGGTTTCCTCGCCCCCAGCAGGACAGGTGGGAATCAGTGTAATTGCCAGTGGCCTGGCCTCTCAACCACCTATGAAGGTGACTAAGCAGGTGCTTTGAGCTGTCAGTCCATATAAGTGTGGAAAGCAATTGTCGCTGCGCATGTCAAGCTCTGTCCACATACTGGAGCTTCACACAGAATGCAGGCTCTGCACATTTCTATGGGCTTCATTTTGGGTTAATGTTTTTAGGATTCCATAGTCCAGTCGAAGCTATTATGCTCAAAAACCTTGCACACACTTTCAGCAGAGCTTCCCGCTGCCTCACTTTCTCCTAGGAATTCTGTTCTTGCAGGGCCAATGCAGCACTGTTAAGTCAAGTTTACCCAGATGGGAGCCAGCATTTGAAAAGGTCTGACCATGACCAGAGAGACCCACATTCAAAATCTCATTTGGTCTAGAAACTCACGGTAAGGCTTGGCCAGCCACAATATTTCACTCGGCCTGGCCTGTGCTGGGGATCACATGGGCTGGTATGTAGGGCTTGGCAGGGTTAAAAAGCAGTGTCCAGAGTTCCTTCCCTGCCCGTTTGATTCTCACAACAGCACCGCAACGTCAGTGCCCCTGTTACAAAGGCACCCATTTTCAAGGCAAAAAGGGGCAAAGCTGGTATAGCAGCTGAACCATCTTCCCAGAAGCCTAAATTTGCCACATTTTGGGTTAAAAACATCTTGAAAATTGTGCCAAGCAGCCCAGTTGCTCCTTCCCCCAAAGAACAGTGGGGTGATTCCCCTGATCATTGCCAGCTTTGAAGACCCACAAGTGGGACAAAGCCACAAACGGTGGCCAAGGGACCAGATGCACGGCAGGAGTCAAAGGCAGCAGAACCACGGCTGGGACGTACTTGAGGGTGGAGAGTCCCTTGTTGGAGCAGAGGGCTTGCGTGAGCGCGGTGATCCCGGTGTCACTGATGGAATTGCTCTGGAGACTGAAACGAGAAAGAGGACCGTGGGAGCCGGTGAACGAGAGGGATGCACCTCCGGGATTTCTGCCTGATGCCAAACCGTGGGGAGCTCTGTGCTCAGCTTCCTTTTGCCTGAAAGAAGTCCTCAAATGGCTTGTCTCCATGGTGATGGTGGAGGTGGTGGAAGCTCAATTTATGCGCATTGTTCCTCTGTGCCTTTTGCTGGAGGCCAGCAAAACTCTCTGGGCTCAGGCTTACGAACAAATGTGGGGGGCTCCTCAGACCCTGCCTCAAATGAGACTTCCCCACGATACCGAGTCCGGTGGACTTGGAGGAGGATGCCGCTTTCCTGAGAGCTGCTGCCGTCTCCCACAGTCCCTCAGGCTCTGGCCACCTTGGAGAATGCAGCTACAGTGAAGGAGCAGGACCCTGGCTCCCTCTTCCCTGCACGGAAGGTCAGAGCCTCGTTGCAGCTGCAGCCCGGAGAGGCTGGCGGCGAAAGCCTTCCGTGCAAAGGGACCCGGCAGGCACGGGTGTGCCCTCTTCTTGGCTAATGCACAAGTGGCCGCCCTCTGGACTAAACAGACTGAAACTCCTGGACTAAACTCTGTCTAAGCCACAGAGTTTTCTCCTATTACCAGAAAGTATGGCAGACAAGGCGGGCGGGATCAGCTAGAGCCAACTCCTGGGTGGCCTGCAAGCTGGCGTCAAGGCAGCCTTGCCTTATGTGCTCACCACACCGTGGGCCGCAGTGAGGCCCAGAGGGCCGCAGCTCAGCCACAGGGCAATTCCCTGCGCACAGGAGGACCCAGCTCCAGGCCCCGGCTTCCCAGGTCGGGCCGACCAAGGCCCATCTCCCGGCGTCCTGAGAGATGGCAGGCTTCCCATGGAAGGTGCCTTCCATCCAAAGGCGTCCAGTCCAGGAGAGTCCCACCCAAGCCTGCTTTAAGCCAAGGGGCCCCGCGATGAGGAAGCCCTCCTGCTACCCCTTGAAAATTAGCACCCGAGCCTGTCTCTGCACGGTCCTTCTCAGGATGGCGAGACCTGTTGGATTTCCATTTCCATTACAGCCACTGTCCGTAAATTTGCATCTGCGCACAAAATTGGCAGGCGCAAATCCCATGAAGAGTAGCCTCTAGAGAGCGCCTGCCAGGCAGGGTTGTGAGCGTTCCTGAGTCAGCTGAAGGGCTGGTCCTCTCCCAGCACAAGGCAGCGCTGTGCGCCTTCCAGGTGGCGCTGCTCTGCCAGGATGGCTTTGCTGCAGCACCCCCTGGAAGGGGCGACAGGAGCGCCCGGGGGACTTACTCCAGCAGCAGGAGGGTGTGGTTCGCCCTCAGTCCTTCTGCCAGGGCTGCAGCGCCTGCGTCTCCAACAGAGTTGCTGGACAATCTGGGGAAGCAAGAAGCAGAGAAGCGTTTCGTGTGGTGCTGGCCAACTGAGTCCCGCAGCCCAAGCCAGACCCAGGAGACCCGGTTCTCTAGGTCAGCCTTCTTCAGCCCACACGTTCCAGATGTTTTGGGCCTCAGCTCCCAGCAGTGCCAGCAGGCATGGCCCATGGGCAGGAATGGTGGGGCTCACCATCCACAATATTTGGAGGGCATCGAGCTGGGGACGCCTGCCCCATGTGAGGAAGGCCAGGCCAGGCCAGGCCAGGCCAGGCCAGGCTGGGTGCTCTCTGGCTCTGGCCAAGGGGAAGAATGTGCCTCCACATCACCGCCTTGCTGCAGGGGTGGGTGGAGGTTAGGGTGGAAAGGTCTCCGGCCCTGAGATCATCCCCGAGGCTCCTTCCCCGGAGGTCCCCAGCTTTCCACTTTGATGGAAGCAGAACTGAGCACACAGGAAGCAACTGTGTCTCCCTCCGCACCATGGGCCCATCCGGCCCAGAACCGTCCACGTCGACTGAGAATGCCTGGCTGGCTGCCCACAGCACAGCACAGAGCAAGAGGCTCAGGATCAGCTGCCAGTCCTGACTGAACTTGGAATAACTTGTCTTGTGCTTCAGGCAGCAAAATGTGCCTGCTGGATTGTGTGCATGCGTACTGCTGCACCAGGGCCCACGTCTCCAGGGTAGTTCTGCATCAGACTGCCTCTCGATGCTCTCCAAAGGGTGCTGAGACCCCTTGGAGGGCAACGGCACCACCTCCTGGGCTCAGCATCTTTCCCCCAGCTCTTACATTAGCTCCTTCAGGTTCCAATTCTTCTTGAGTGCATCCGCTATTTCCTTAGACCCTTGGGGTCCCACAGAGTTCTTCTGGAGGCTGCAAAAGGGTGAGATCTTTCATAAACATGGAGAGGAAGTCCAAGTCCATGGAACAGCACAAGGCAAACAAGCTACTTCTCTGGAGCAGGGGTGGGTAAACCCAAATTAGTTCAGGCAAGTGTCACAGGGCACGGGTCCCCGCTGAGGACATGCACCCCTGTATGATTGGACCCCCACTTGTCTCCTCCCCTGCTGCAGAGAAGCCTTTCAAGGGGGAGCAGTGCTGGGGGGGGGGGGTTGTCCTTCTCTCCCCAGCAGCTCTCTCTGTGCTGCAAGTGGGCCTTTTTAATACCTCCCTTGGAAGGGAAACTGCTTTAGGAGGTCTGGAAGCCAGGAGCCAGAAAGCACAGGGCTTCGTTCCCTGGCCTAGGTGACCGAACAGAAAAAGGGGAGAGCGCATCCGAGGGTCAGCTTTCCGAAAAAGAGTCACACACATCAGAGGGCAAATCTGGTGTGGAAATGAGAGGGCCTTGCAAGGTAGGGATGCGGGCTAATGGGAGGGCAGAGCTGAATCAAGGGGTACGGCTGCCCCTGGGCCGCACTACTCCAGGCTGCATGCGGGTGGGTGTTTGAGGGGGCTGTGTGTGGGTCACTGCCCTCGCAGGAAGGGGAGCCACTACAGGTGGAGTTCGCACATCAGCTAGCACGTTCCCTCCTCTGCCGTGCAAGGTGCTTCGGTTTGAATATAAGAAAGTGCTCGCACGTGCAAAGCCGCTCCTCCCTCCCAGTGCAGTCTGAAGTGGGTTGGTGGGAGAAAAGTTTCATCCCACTGGTGCTGCTCTGCGCAATAAACAGGGCCCTTGTCCAAGTCCCACAGGGATGTCAATCCCAAAATGGCAGCAGCGCCAGCTGCCAGTTACAGGGACCGCTGCCCGGGAAGGAACTGGGCGGTCCGAAGGAGGTGGCCTGGAGGAATCACAGGTACGCACTTCAGCGTCCTCAGCGTGTGGTTGTGGGCCACAGCATTGGCCAGGCATTTTGCGCCGTCTTCCTTGATCTTGTTGTTCTGGAGGCTGAAAGAAGAGAAGAAAAGCCGCTCTGTTGGCTGTCCAGCTGCTGATTCCAAGCTATGACAAGACAGACCAGGTTTGGCCAACACAATAATCCACACTCGGGGCCGAGTATGAGGTGAGTGTGGCTTCTTGTGGAAACACGGGCTATTGTGTTGTCTGAACCCAGCTGCACTAAGAAGCCATGGTTTGTTAACCATGTACAACCCATGGAGAGAAGCCAAGGTTTGCTGTTGGGTTATGAACTGTGGGTTTTTCACCCACATGGCTTGTTCTCTTGGCTGGGTTCACATGACCCAAGAACTCACAACCCAGACCTAACCCTTGAGTGCTGATATGCAGTCAGTAATTCTGACCGTGCCGCTCAATAGTGGCTATGCCAAATGTACACCCATCTCCGTACTGACGTATCTCAGCGACTGTTCAAAATGGCCTGCAGAACCTCAGACCCTGTGACCAAATCTCGCCTTTCTGGGGTCCCAATATAAACCCCATGGTTCCACAACTCCAGTGTGGCCTTTGAACATGCTGCTGAGAAAGCACACAACCAGACAACAGCACAATCATGTGCTGATGCTCAGCCTCACACACAGGCACCTTCTCTGCCTGGAGAGAGCAAGGCAAGAAAGTCCACTTACTTCAGAGAAAGCAAATATTGGTTGATCTTTAGTGCATCTGCAAGTGCCTTTGCTCCTTGGGATCCTATGGAGTTACTTCGAAGACTTGGCAAAAGGCGAGTGGAAGGAAGGAAAGACCAGTGTTAGCCACAAACTCGCCTATGCCCCTCCCCCAAGCAGTGACTGGGAATAGAGACCTGGTTCACACGTAACAACAACCCAACGCATGGGCTGATTCTGAGTTATCATTGAACTGTGGGCTCTTGTTGCACCATGGGTTGTCATTATGTGCAAACACTGCACTATGGAGTTGCTAACCATGAACAACTCAGGAAGAGAACCCATGGTTTGTTGCTGCATTGCAAACTCTAGGCTATTCCTGGGTAGCAAGCTGTATTTAAACCATGGTGCTGGGCTTGCACATAATGGTATTCCCTGATTCAACAACAACCCATACTCTGGATTCTTGTTGCATGCAATCCAGACCATATTCTTATTCTAGTAATTTCCAATAGGGGCAAGGTTAATTTTCTGCTTGAATATGGCCCTTCTGAATTTATTTTCCCAGTGCGATTCTCCCCAGATAAATTGGACATCAACTCCCATTAGCCCCAGCAATATGACCAATGATCAGGACTTCTATCAGGGTAATCCTGAACATCTGGAGGACACCTGGTTGGGGAAGGCTGGCTTGGGGCTTCAAAAGGTCACCTGGCTTCCCACTTTGGCTCTGCCCACAGAAAGGTTTTGCCTGAAACCTGGGTCGCCAAAAGTCCCATCGGTAAGTGAAAGTCCCGCTGATGCGGGCGCTGCTTCCTGCAGGAAGGGGACAGAGGATGGGCAGGGGCAGCAAGCCGGCTGGCAGCTGCCGGTCCCACCATGACGCGGGACAAGCACCGCCATCTGGACACAGGATGGCCTAGGGCAGTGGTGGCGAACCGATGGTACGCGTGCTACGGGGCACACAGAGCCCGCTCTGCCAGCACGCAAGCCAAGTCGCCCCAGCATCGCCCCAGCAGCCGAGCATCGGATACCAGCGCACATAGGGGCCATGCGCTTGTTTGGAAAGGAGTAGCGACGCCAGGCAATGATGTCACGAGCCGCGACTCATTAGCTGCAACTTGTCCGAGCTTTCGCATGGCCGGTCAGTGCGCTGCCAAGGAGATATATATATATATATATATATATATATATATATATATTCATATTCGCTTGGACTGGCTGTGAGTTGTTTTTTCTAGACTAAAACCTCAGCATTCAGGTTTGATTGCAGTGTTGGCACTTTGTGATAAATAAGTGGGTTTCCGGTTGCGGTTTGGGCACTCGGTCTCGAAAAGGTTCGCCATCACTGGCCTAGGATCACAGCGCTCTCACGGCTGCTCATTCGCTTGTGGGCCCCGTGCAAGGGCTGCCGCAGAGCAGGTGCTCCGCAGGGCTGCCATGCAGAGAGGCACCGTAAGTCGGAGAAGACTTGACAGTGGCGAGCAGCGGCAGTGAAGCTTCCAGGTGCGGACAGTATGAGAGCCCATGTGGTGCAGCGGTTCAGAGCAGGGACTGGGCCTCAGGTGCCCCGGGTTCTAGCCCTGCTCCACCGTGGAGCCAACTGGGTGACTTGGGGCCAGTCACAGACTCTCAGCCCAGCCTTCCTCACAGGGTGGTGCTTGTGCAGACCAGGAGGAAGAGAATGATGTAACCTGCTATGAGTTTGTGGTGGGGAAAAAAGTGCTAATTAAATTCTAACTAAATGAATCATTCTAATTAAATAAAGAAATATTACTACTAGTGGTACTGCTTAGTAGTAATTTATTTCCAAACCAACAAGAGACTATGCTCTTTAACCTTTAAAACCCTAAGTGCTTGGGATGACACCTGCCCACACCTGTACAATTCCTATTGTTCAACCCAACAATGAGAGCCATTAGAGTGATAGTTCCTAGTAGCAGGACTTGCTCAGCAGGACCTCTTGAATGTCCTCCACAGGGAGATTCAGCCAGGCTTTAAAAAACACAAAGCCCAGAAAACACGTTTATGCCAGCCTGAATTTTGGTGCTTAAAAAGCATTAGCTGCTGCTGTGTGAATAATTGGAATTTGTATGTTCATGTTTTTAGAATATTATATGCCGCCTTGTTAGGGCAGCGGATCCCTGAAAGTGGGTTAAAATATTTTAAATACATAAATGCAGACTTATAAGATACTTACTCCAGTGCCATCAGGCTCCTGTTAACCATCAGGGACCTGGCAAGAGCTTTAGCACCTTTGTTTCCAATCTGGTTTTCTGCCAAGCTGTGCAAGGAGAGGAGAAAATTGTGAAATGCGTTTTCCAGGGCACGTGAACCATCCCGAATTCACCTGGCCTGCGATTGACCCTGCTAGAAACACCTAATCTGATAGAGCTGCTTCAAGGAAAGCTGGCAGCACTAATGATCAAGGTGCCATTGCTGTGAGCCAATCTCTTCCATTCTTCGGATTTTCTGCAGTAAGAAAAAAGATAAAAGATACGATGGAGAGGACAGGCAGGCTGCAAGAGAGAGGCTGTGCCACCTCTGACTCCCTTGCAAAGTCCCAGTCGGTGGCACAGTGAAAGCTTTGCCCAGAAGGCCAGCAAAGCGGGGGGGGGGGGGGGGCAGTTGATCATGTGCTGGCTGAACTTTGTGAAAGAAAGCTATGCCCACTTCCAGTTTGGGAACTAAGTTTGGCCTGAAGCTGAGCAAATAAGGGGCTAAGAGTGCTAAGCGTATCTTGGCTTTGTGGCAAGAAGAGCTGCATCAGTTTCCGGCGTGAATCTGCCTTTCGGGCCACGGTCCTTTGCAGCAGGGGTTGCGGCACAGTCCGGCCCTCTGGGCTGGAAGTGCCTGGCGCCAGGGAGCGAAGTGCGCCGGGCCGTTCCTTTCCTCTTCCTGCCCACCATCTCCTCTTCTCGGGTCTCCTGCCCTGCACAACAATGGGCCGTGGTCTGCAGGTTGCCCCAGCCTGCCACACGAACATGGGAAGTGCTTCCTGCTGGTCCAGGCATGCTCCCACGCTGCTTCTTATTGTCAGCACAGCCTGGCTGCAGCAGGCCAGGGTTTCGGGCAGATTTTCCAGCCCCACTTGGGGGTACGAGGGCCCTTCCCCAAGCAAAGCGGGTTCCCTCCCAACTGAGAAGAAACCCACTGACGGAAGCGGCTCCCTCCTGGCTGACGGAAAAGTCTCTCGGTGCGTGTACAATGGAATGAAGGAAGCATTTTTGGAGCAGCAAAGAACCTGCAGCTTGGCCCAGAGAGCAAACTCTCCGGAAGGTATCTTTAGTGGGGCAGGAAGGTGCTCCGCTTTTAGAAGGGCTCTGCTATTCCTTTGTCTTTGTGTATTGCTGGCCTTCCCCAAGCTGCCGCCCTCAGATGTGTGAGACTACAATTCCCAGCCACATGTGTAGAGGGTGCTGGGTTGGGGAAGGAGGAGCTGCACCCCTTTCCTGAGGTGCCCCATGCTATTCCTGTGGGTGCTAAGGTTCCCCCTGGTATCTTCCCTGGAGCCCGGCAGACCCCCGCTGTAATTGGGTGAACAAACCAGAAGCTGGAACATTTCCTGAAGAACTCTACCCCGCACAGGTGACAACGGTGCCTCACCTGATCTTCTGGATCTGGCAGTCCTTTCCACTCAGCACGCTGCCCAGCAGGTCCATGGCACTGTCTTTAAACTGGTTGTAGTCCAGCCTGGATAAAAAGCAGAGGGCAGGCAAAGGGCGAAGAAAGACACAAGAAGGAGAAAGAGGAGTTGGGTGACGGGGGGCAGCAAAATCTTTGAACATCCCAGTGAACGTCCATGTCCTTTGGAACAAGACGGGGTAGAGGAAGATCTCTCCCCCCCCCCCCCCCCCCCCCCCCCCCGTTTGTTCGTTTGTTTCAGGGCTGTGCTACTGAAGGCAAGAGGTTGGGCTCACGTGGCCACAAGCAACCAGCACGAAATCTGGCCTTAGGGTGCACGCTCTTTTCGCCCCCAATATCCCCCCCTCCAATTCCCCCCCACTCCCAATCCCAGAAATAGTTCTGAGAGAGTTAGCCAGCACGCCACAGAAGAAGAGTTCCTCTGGAGCAGAGCAAAGGCCCAGCAAGCCCAACTGGTGGAGGTGCCGTCAGTGCGCGCCCAGGAAACTCTTCTTCTTTCCATCCAATTCAGCTGAAGCTGCGGAAGAGTAAATCAGGATCCAGCCACAGGCGTGGACGGGACGGAGGTCCAACTAACAGAAGCTGCATAAAAAGGATGCCTTGCAAAGGCGCCTTGTTTGCCAGCCGAATGGTGGATCCTGTCCTAGACGTGCGGCACTCCTCAGACCGCGGTGAAGAGCCTCAGTCCCAGGGGCCACATATGGCCCCCCGAGGCTCCCCAGATGCCCCTTTCCCTGGTCCTCCGTCCCCCCCTCGCTCGGTTGTCTCCTGGCTTCCGTGCAGCTCCCTCACGATGCCACCAGCACAGTTGTGGAAGGCTGACATTGCTCTCCTCAGCCTCAGCCAGTGGTAGCAGGAGCTCGGAACGGAAGCCCCCCGGCACTTTGGCCCTGTCGTTTGGCCTTGGCCCCGGCCAGCCTGCCATGCCCAGAGCTTCTCGAAACGGAGCCAGCCCTCCAGCCACGGCTGGGGCTGCCACCTGCTCCACTGCTGGAACTGGAAGGACACAGGCCACTCCGGGGAACTGGCCAGCTTCGGTGTCCGGCGGAAGGAAGCCTGCCTGAGCCAGCGGTAATAACGTTCAGCTATAAGGAACCGGGCTTGGGGCTGCTCTGAGGACTGCTCAGGAGCCTACGCGGGGGCAGAAGGCGGCAGCAGGTGCCCTCAGGAGCGGGGGCGATGGCTGTCCAAGCTCTGCGATACCAGGGCTTGTGCCAGGAACCAAAAAGACCTGCGGCTCAGACCCACAGGACAAAAAAAAGCATGTATTTGCTTGTGCTAAGATTTGTTTGCTTGTTTAAAGCTTTTATAAACCATCCCTATACTAGTGTCTCGGGCCAGTTTACAGCAAACAGCAAGTAAAATAGAAATTAAAATAGCACAGCGTGCAGTATAGAACACATGAAAACCAATTGGACATTAAAATAATGGGAGAATAAAAAGGGGTTTGCCTGGCTGGTGCCAAAAAGAAAGAAGCATTGGCACCAGGTGAGCCTCTCTGGAGAGGACATTCCACAGTCGGGGTGCCACCACAGAGAAGGTCCTCCTTCGGGTAGCCACCCTCCTCATCTCTTTCAAGGAGGGCTCCTGGAGCAGGGCCTCCACCTCAGATCTCAAAGGGCGGGCGGGCACACAGGGAAGGAGGTGCTCCTTCAGGTACCCAGGACTCGAGCTGTTTAGGACTTCATAGGGCATCACTAGTACCTTAAATTGAGCACAGACTTCAATTGGCAGCCAGTGTAAGCAGTAAAGTCTCTGTATGTGTCTTCAGAGCTTCCCTATCTATTTGCAAACAGGGATGTAGGGTTAGGGGAGGGGAGAGGAGAACATCTGATGTCAGTGGCGGGGTGAGGAGGAGCTCAGTCTGAAAGGTTCTAGGATGGACAAGCATCGTGGGCCAAAGCCAGCTCAGCCAGGGAGACCCTCAGGGTCCTGAACCTTGATTTCAGCAAGTGCCAACCGGCAGAGGGGCTCCCTAGTGAAGGATTTGGGGCACCAGCCTTGTGGGCTGACCCCCAGCGTCACATGTCTGTGTGACGCCAAGTGCACTGGCCTTCCAGCCATGTCTTTTCCCAAGTGCTGGCTTTGGCTTTGTGGCTTAGGACCAGGATGCCTGAAGGACCACTTGTCTCCATAAACGACTGCCTGCATGTGAAGATTTTCAGGGTGCTGAGGTCCCGCAGGTGGCTATCGGGGAGACAAGAGTGGCACCCCGGCTGCGGAACACTCTCCCTCAAGAGATGCATCTGGTAGCCCATCTAGGGCCCTTTCGGCATCAAGCAAAGAGCCATGTTATTGTCCAAGCGTTTTAGACATTGTTCTAATTTTGTTACTTGTTGGATGCTGTTCTGAGCTCCATGGCCTCTTAGTTTATTATGACTGGATTTTATGGCATGGCAATTATTTTATTCTTTCTTATAAACCACCCTGGTCATGCCTATAATAAACAAACAAGCAGACATTTCCCCCCGTCAGCAAGCACTGGCTTCCAAGAAGCACACGAGAAGAGCAGGAAGGCGACTGAGCTCCCTTCTGAGCAATTCTCCCACAACGGACTTTGAATTTGGGGGTTCACTTTAGCTATAATGTCTAATCACTACCAAGAGACTGTCTTTCTCCTCCTCCTCCTCCTCCTCCTCCTCCTCAAAACATTTTAATCTCTTAAAGCCAGCACTACCTCTGTGGCAGGACATTCTGAAGCCCCTTCCCCTAGTTCCCAAAACCTTTCCCCTAATTCCCAGTCAATTACTTGGTTGGGATGATTCCATGGTGGTGGTGGTGGGGAGGGGGATGCACTCTGCATAACCTCAGAGGCACTCCCTTCCCTGCTACGGCTTCCGCACTCACAGCTGAGAAAGGGCTCGGGGGGGGGGGGCAGCGCATGTCTCCATCCTGCTCTGTGCGAAGTCCTCAGCGTGGCCTACCTGAGATTGTTGCAGTAGAGGAGCTGTGAGAGAAGACTTTGGAAGGCATGATGGGTGAGGCAGTTGGACAGGTTCGCCTCCTCCGCACACACCTCTGAGGTCTGCAGGAGGTAGGCCAGGGCGGAGCAGTTGGCTGGAGTCAGCATCCCGGACAAGCTCTCGCTCTTCATCGCCTCCTCAACGTTCGCGGCAACCTCCGTGCAGCGGATCTCGTGCAGGCACCGCATGAGGTTGACAGTCCTGCAGGAGACTGCCTGGTCCACACCCAGCAGGCCCTGCAGAAGTGTGACCGCCTGGCTTTGGTAGCTGTGCTGCTCATCTCGCACCAGGAACCAATCAGCCAGGGCTTTGTTCACCTGTGGGGAGAGCAGGCCAGCCAAGAAGCGCACAAAAATGTCCAGGTGCCCATCCTCAGACTGGAGAGCTCTCTGGACAGCATTTTTAAAGTGGTTCAGGAAACCCAGCTTTGGCCAAGACATGCCATTCTCCACAAAGAGATCGAAAATGGATCTCTTGGCTGAAGTAAAATAATAGATAGCTGCCAGAAATTCCTGAAATGTCAAGTGAGGGAAATGGTAAATGGTGGAAAAGGAAGTCTCTTCCTTAAGCAAGAGTCTGCTGCTCAAGCTGAGATGAAGAGAAGAGAGGTCTACCCCATAGGCCTTCACATCCTGCTCGTGAAACATGTATTTTCTCTTGATCAGGCTGTAGAAGGCCAGTCGGCCCAAACAACTCATCATCTTCTTGCAGTTATTCACCACCTGTTCTATCTTGAGAACTTCCTTTGGTTTTCCGGGCCAGTCTCCACACAGAAGCATTTTAAAGTGGTAGGAATAGATTTCTGACAAAGTCTTAGGAACAGATGACATGTCTGGAGCATGGTCAGCTGCTTTTAGAAAGTAGCCAATAGAAGAGGCACAGACCCGGCAAAATGCTGGCACGGTGCACATTATATATAAAGATCTGTTGAGCTTAAGATGATGCATCACACAATCTGCTAGGCTTTGGTTCTCAACGAACATGCGATCCAGGTAGCCTTTGATGTCTTCATCGCCAAAGCCCTGTACTTCAGTCATGCAGTCCACTAGGCCGCCAGGGATTTGGCTGGCTGCTGTGGGCCGGGAAGTGATCCAAAGGGAAAACGTTTGTAGCAGGTTGCCTCGGATGATGTTCGTGATCAAGCTGTCCACTTGGATCTCCTTTCGAACATCTGTGCAAACAGCAGTGTTGGAAAAATCTAGCAGAGTCTTAAATTCATCCAGTCCATCCAGAACCAGGAGTACCCTGGCTGAGCCCAGGGAAAGCGAGTGTGGGTCAGTCAAGTGTGGGGCTGCCAGCCGGATCAGCCTCTCGGCCGAGAGTTTATCATACGTGTTCAGTTCTCGAAATGTGAGAGGCAACACAAATGTAAAATCCTTGCCAATCTCTCCCTTTGCCCACAAATGGACAAAGAGTTTTACCAAAGTGCTTTTGCCAATGCCGGCAACTCCAATAGTCACAGAGATGCGTGGAGGGATGCTCAGTTTGGACAGGGGTAGAAAGAGCTTCTCCAAAGGGATCTTCTTGGAGGCATTTCGCACGCCTTTGGTGGTTTCGATCTGCACAAGATCATGCTGCCTCTGCTGGAGATCGGTCAGCCCTTCCACAAGGAGGAGGTCAGGCAGTCTTTCCCAGGGGACGAGCTCTGTGCTAGCACCGCTCCAGGCCTGGAGAGTCTCCATGTGCTTTTCCAACATCAGGTCTGTGAAGAAATGCGAGAAAGACGCATTGGCAAAGACCTTAGGCAGACCCTCTGCAACCCCCCACCCACTTCTGTGACTGCAAATTAGAGGAGCCCAAAAGAAGTCCAGTAGAGGACCGCTGGATGAGAGCCTTGCTAGGAAGGGGATTCACCCAATCTTCAGAGGAAACACTCTGGAGAAGAGGGTTCAAATCCAAAATTGCTTTTCTAAATCCTCAGTGGTTTCCAGAAATGTTAACAGGTGAACTTTAGTGTCCAGAGGCATGGGGTTCCAGCTGAAGTATGCCTTCCGCAGCAGGACCACCTGCACACCTCCATCCATTAGAAGAGTGCTATGATCGTTGCCTGGAACCCTTAGTGAATTCAGGTGTCCACTGTTCTCCCTTTGTGGGAACCCTCCACTGTTCTTCGCAGAATGCCTGGGAGATAGTAATAAACAAGGCTTTATCCATGGGTCTGGTGGAGAAGAAAGGAAGCTTAAGGGTTCCAGTCCATAGCTGACGGACTGGAAAGGAGCGCGGAAGCAGAAGTAAGCCTGAGTGATCAGCTGCATAACTCTCAGATACTTCCAGTCCCACCAGGAAAAACCTCTGACGCCTTCCCTACACACATCAGTTCCCACCCTCTCATTCCCCTCCTGCCTATTTCCACTGGAATCACCCTCCACTTTCCATGTCTTCCAGAACCTGAGCATGCACTGACTTGGTTCACAAGACTCAAGGGCCCATCATGGGTAACTGGCCGGTGTCTCCTCTTTCTGGGTAGCTGGAGACTCAGGGGAGTGTTGCAAAGACAGAGGCAGTGAAAACCATCAGTTCATTGTTTAAACGTGACAGGATCACATTGCCAAGGGGAGAGATCATCGTCCTTCACTTTTGGTGTTCAGCTTTTGGTGTTTGGACCCTGGCAACTATGTGCAAGTTCATCCCTGTTCAGTCTCACCCTCTCAGGTTCCATGTACGTTACCTACTCCCCTGAGCTGCTTGGAAACGCACAAGGAAATTGACCAGGCAAGACCTCGTACATCTGTCAGACCACGTCGCGAACTCCCACCCTGCTAGGCATAATTACTCAGCCGCAGTTCAGAGACAAGTCAGCCTCCACCTGCTCTCTGGCTTGTGGTGCTGGGTGAACCAGGTCATTTGGAAGATGGTGTGTCTAGCAGGCTTGGCTGTTTGTTAAAGCATCAGTCCTAGATGCGCCTCAGCGTTCTTCATCAGGGCTGTTGTGGCGGGAAGGGGAAGCGCGACCTTTCCCACCCATAGATGATAATCACTCCACACCCTCAGCTGCTCTGCAGCCAAAATCAAAAGGAAATGCCCCTATTTGAGCCAGCGGAGCTTGTCCCCCGTGTCCAGCGGCACAAATCACCGTGCGGGTGATTTTCCTCAGGATTATGCAGGAGGGTTCAGGCTCCGCCTCAGGCACGCTGCATTTCAACGCCATAGCAGTGCTGGCAATAGTAGCAGCAAGACCTTTATTGGCAGCATGCGTTTCAGTGGAAATTGAGGTGGGGTAACGACTGGATGATGATGAGGAGGAGGATTTTTTAAAATTGGAGCTGAGTTAGAAACATAGCAACACAGCTCTCTAGTCTGACCCCCGGCTCCAGCTGGCTCCACTCATGTGATCCCCAACATGTGGCTGTCCAATCTTTCCTTGCAGACCCCCACTGAAGGGGCCTCCATCAGCTCCCTTGGAAGCCCGTTCCATATCCTGGGATTCTGACCATCAGGAAGTCCTTCCGTCCATCCAGCCTGAAGCCTGTTTCTTGAGCTTTGCCCCACTGGAACCCATCCTGCCCTCCACTTCAGGGAAGAACAGGTCACGGCCCTCCTCCAGATAACATCCCCTCACATACCTATAAGTCCCTAAAAGATCCCCTTGGAGTCTCCTCTTCTCCAGGCTAAAAAGACCTGGTTCCCTCAGTCTTACCTCATATGCCATCCCACCCAACCCGGCTACCATTCCTGTGACCCTGCGTGAACTGATTCTAACCTAGCTATGTCTCTCCTATAATGTGGAGCCCAGAACTGGAGGCAGCGCTCCAGCTGTGGGCGCATCAGAGTGGTATCAACACCCCACTAGATCTGGACTCCTCCCTAGATCTGGAGTTGCAACCCTGGCCATCTTGCAAGCAAGCATATCAAATATTGATGGCCTTTAAACTTACTGTGCTTATTTATTATTCTTATATTATTACGACTACTACAGATTTCAACCAGGTCTTGCTTCCAAGATGAGGCTGGATCAGAACTTTGCTCCACCTGTTATAAATATTTCCCTCACATATTAGCACAATTGGTGTACAAAACAAGAACAGTGCAAGGCAGGATTGCAAAATAATAAGTCTCTCCCTTTGTGTAAATGTATGTGCATGTGCCGCCTTGGAAACATCTTTTCACGAAAAGCAGCTAAAACCTGTGTTTGCATGAGATTTTCTTTCGTTGTCACATTAACTGCTTCTTCGCAGAAAGGCCTTCAGGGAAGATCACACGTAAGGCCAGAACTTCACATTATCCTTAGAAACAGACGCTCCTAAACTTGGACTTCAAGGGGATGACTGAAGGGCACGTGGCAGTGCAGGAATTCCCACACAAGAAGGCAAGTATCCCACTGCTCAGCTCCGTGAAAATGTGACCTCACCTCCTGGGGCCAAGACAACCAGTGCCCACGTGAGGAAACCCTCACCAGCCACACCAATGACGCAAACAACCTGGACACTGTAACTCATGCCGTTAGTCCTGGATTAATTACTTTAGTGCCTTTGGAAAGCTTGTTGGGATGTCAGTGCTGCAAAATGCTTCTGCTGGCCAGCGCACAGTTTCCTATCAGCTTGCACACCTAGAAGCACCCACTTTGGACCACCTCCACTGGATGCAAAGACTTGACTCTGACTTTTCAAGCCAGAGTCTCAGTTAAATCAGGTAACGTCTCTTCCCCTACAAGTCCCCCAAGCAGTTAAGATATACAAGTTTTCCATTTCCCAGTGGCCACTGCAAACAGCAGGGTCTGTTTCTCTTGCGGCCTCAGTGTGCCGGAATGCCTTCTCCAGAGGGCTTCCTATGCTTCCTTCCTTTCCTCAGGACAGCCACTTCAGCAGCGTCAAAAGAGATGAAATTCATTACCAGAAAGAGAGGACAAAACAAAACGCCAATCTCCTTAACAGTTACATTTACAAATTGTAGACAGATAACTGCACCTTTGGAAACGACGACAGGAATTTAGATAGAAATACTATGTCTTTCATCCTGCCAGAAAAGACTGAACCTATGTGCCTGCTCAGGCCTGCAGTCCTCCGGGTCTTGACTGTCGATGAGTCACATCAAGCCCCCTTTTGCTTCCACAGCAGTTCTTTGATTTCCAAACAGACCTGGAGCAGACAACACTTCAACTAGTAAAGACACCTTCTAGTCTAAGACTATCTTCTGCCTGCTTTTTAAAACAGAGGACAGTCTAACTCCAGGTGTGACTCTTTTCAAGTGGGATCACGACCCCTTTCCTGCTCAACACCCATAGCTGTTAATCTCTTCTGCTGTAGTTTTATTTGCCCGTGTGGCAGGACTTCTGCTTGGAAAGCAATGAGCTGCTGTCACCTAAAATTAAAGTCTGTTTGCAGTCCTCATGACTCTGAGTAAGAGGCTGGGTTCAGAAGGACCCTATCAAGCTTCATTTTGTCTGTGGCTGCTCGTCTCTGGAGTCTCAGGCAGAGTCCTCCTTGGATCACAATGGGAGCTTTGCGCCCAGAGCTGGCGTGATGCCGCTGAGCCTTCTGGAGGAAGCAGCGTGCTCCTGGCAGGTCTGAGGTTGCATTTCTGCACTGGCAGGGCCCGCATGATGCAATGAGCAGCCACAGGCCTCCATGGGTTTGCTTTGCCGTGCTGGCCAAACCTAGTTCTGGGTGGTTGATCACTGTGATTTAAAAGACCCCCCCCCCCCCACGGTGGACTGCCGTGTCATGGAACTTTGGGGGAAATGCCAGAGCAAGCCAGGCGGTCAGCAGCAAGCGCAGCTGATGGTTGCCTCCATTTGGAGCCATCGCCAGAGATGTCCCAGCTCTCCTGCCCCCAGCCCAGAGACCCTCCCTCCCGGCACTCGCACTGGAGAAGAAACAGAATGGGGGACTCATCTGGGGGGGGGGCAGCTGATTGCTTCCCTTCCTGCTTGCTCCAGGGAGAAAACCTCTCTGGTGTGACCGGGAAGGGAGCTTTCCCCTTTCCCACTCCTGCGCCAATGGCTTCCTCTCCAGCAGAAGCAAGAAAGTGGTCCAGGCCAGGCTGTGATGTGCCCAGGAAGACCATCCCCGGCCAAGCCCGCTGCCCCACTCCTGCTCTGAGCCACTCAAGTGTGGGGGGGAAGGGGAGACTTCTCTGAAGTCGCTCAACCAAGAGGGGGGAAGGGAGGACCACTCTGTGCCCACTGCTTCTCTCCCCTGTTCCCACCTAATTCAGCCCCCCTCCTGCTCTGGCGGTGGCAGTGGCGGCAGCTTCTTGACAGATGTGGCAGGTCAAAGTCGGTTTGCCTCCATGGCTCTCCGTGGGAGGAGCCTCGTTCCTCCCTCAGTGTCCCAGGAAACCTCCTGGAGGAATGAGCAGGGAGGAGGCGGGGAGGGAGCAAAGCAGCCCCTGCGGCCTCTTGGGGCACTTGCCCGACGCCTCCTGAGGGCTTGCCACAATGGCTTGCCGTGAGGCGCTAACCCGCCCGGGTCCCAGTGGTCTTCTGTGGTGCCCTGTGGGACTGGCAGGCTACCCTCTCCCAGGTGAGACGAGCACCATCAAAATGAATCCCATCTTCTTCCTACCTTCTCCAGATCTACATCTCTTTCTTGCAGCCTCCCCAGGATTCTCCATTCAGTAGGTCTCACATCTTGAGCAGAGTCTGCAATGTTACTTCTGCCTCCAAAGCTGTCTTTTCAAATTCAGGATGGATTACAAAGCCAAACCACGGGGTTTTGAGGGCAGATTATCTGTGTAATGTGAATCTGGTGGTCCAGATGGTCTGGAGTAAGAGAGAAAATGTGGACCACAGTACAGTCTTCTGTCTCGGCTGAAGATTTCAGAAGGCTTCTACAGGGAAAAGGCAGCTGTTTTACACGTGCTCAGCCCAGAGAAAGCAGAGCAGCAAAAAAGAAGATTTGGCTTTCCTTGTCTGCACTTTGCTGCTGATGCTGTTCCAGTTGAGCAGCTTTTGTTCTTTTTGTTCTTTCTCTTTTGCTAATTGCCTCTTCCTGCACTGTGGGCCTAACTTGCTCTTCCTTCCTGTTTGTCTGACTAGCTGCAAGACAACCCAGTGCAATGCAGTGACCACTGAGGAAAAAGCGCAGCCCACATCTGCCAGGAAATGGGTGAGGATGTCTGTCAGTCGCTCGCAAGGTCGCTTTGTTGCCTGAGACAAAAATCGAGAGAGCATCCATTTTAGGCTGAACTCACCTGGAGCAAACTCCACCAGAAGGTTTGCCTCACAGACTTCATGCTCTTGTGCAGGTCCTGTTGGTCACAGATAAGCTTGATTTGGGAAGCAACCAGGATGGGTTGGCCCAGTGGGTCAGACCTGCCTGTTTCCATCAGCGGCACTTTTTTCCTGTCGCCCACACCTCCAACTAGCGCATGGAAAAACTAGCTCGTATGCTGGCTTGCCCAAATCGACGGGGCTCCGCTGTTGATTTCCTAGCGTGCCGGGGCCCTTCCTCGCCAGCCACGGCAGCAGCTTTCCTGCTCCTTCGCAGCACCCCAAGCGCCTTCCTGCTTATGTGCCGAGGGCCCGAGCGCAGCAGGTGGCAGCATGCCCATCGCGCAGGGCGGCTGGCTGCAGTGGCGAAGCAGAGGAGCGGCTCCGGGGGCTGCCGGGGGGCCACGCAGAACTTGGCGGAACTCTGAGGGTGGGGCAAAGAGTTGCTTTTACGGGCAACATGAACAGCTCCTTCTATTTTTGGAACTATCGAATGGTCATGCTAAAGCAGGACTTCCAACATGGGGCACATAGGCTGAGAACTTGGAGAAATCAGCAACGGATTCAAACAGACTCGAATTACTGTGAATCTGACCTGTGGATTCCACAGCTGACTGGTTTTTTCTCCATCATGTGGACCTTTCAAACATTTTTCTTAATTTTTTTGAGGGGGGATGTGTACAAGTCATTAATTTGCCAATATGCACTAATGTGCACTTTTGCAAGTGCGTATGTGTGACCAAACAAAATTTTCGTACAAAAATCTGATTCTCAGTGAGCGGTTGACAGCATGAAAGATACCTGACAATCTAAGAAAAATCTAAGAAAAATAGAGGGACGAGTCTTACTATCTAGTAAGACTTGTCCATCTAACCCATGGGCATAAATGTACGGTTGGACAGCTCTTTTGGTGCGCACCAGGCTCTCTACCCCTCTTGAGGTTGTTTCTCAAGATCTGTTTTGAACGTCTTTTCTTGAACTGGGAGGCTGCATATGGGACAGCGCCAGGCTTTCCTGAGCGATCCTCCCCTTCCCTGCGAGCAGAGCACAGCCAGGTCTTCTTGTGTTAAAGCTGAGCTGCTAGGCCGACCTTGTAGGGAAAAAGAAGAGTATTGCAGAAGTAATTAACAAAGAAAGCAAGCAAAGTTAGAATACTGCCCTTTACAAGGAGTGGCTTAGTGATACCAAGTTGATTCCAGATCAAATACACCCCCCCTTCCTAAGCAAAGGGAATTCTGCCTCGAAAGTGACCTGACTGATCTCCAGGGCCATTGGCCCGGGCATTCCAGCTGTGCATTCCAATCCCTCCTCCACGCCCGAATAGGAACACAAGTCCACATCTTTTGAATTATTCTGCTGCATTATATTACATCACAGCAGGAGCGAACCCAGCCGCTGCATCAGCCACCTCTGTGGGTCCCAAGCATTTGGGGCACGTGTTAGGGCTCGGGTCAGGCCCTGCTCCTCCGTGGCTCCTTTCTGCCAGCCCGACCCATTCTCCTGCTAAGGAATGAGCGTACTGTGACTGGCCAAGCCCACCATGGCAGCCATTTCACGAATGGGCAAGTTCCCTGTGAAAGCACCTGCGGCAATTGCAACGTTTCACTGGCCCAGAAAGGGAACCCCTGAGTCAAACGAACAGCCGCACTCTGCTCAGGGCCTACCCACCTCTGAACATGAGAACAAGCAACATCTCCAGGACTCTGTAAATTCTGCACAAGCAGCATTGTGGACCCGCACGCGGGGCCTTCTGGTGCACGCTCTGCACAGAGGATTCAAGGCCATCAGTTTTACTGCTTGTCGCAGGCTGTGGCATGAGACGACATTACATCAAGCCAACCTGCAGAGAGGATGTCAGAAACCACATGCTTGGGGTGGTGGGGGGAGGGTGCGCTCGAGTGCCGCACTCAGAGCACGAGGAGCAAAGGAAATGCTGTTTTTATGTGATTCCCTGCAGAGCCACCTCTCCTCCTGAGCCTGCACGAACTGGAATCCTTATGCAGTGCTGGGAAGGGACCACGTAACAGGAGGAGGGGGCAGGTTGTGGCACTTACTCTGCAGAAAGGGCAGCTTTAAGCAGGACAGGACCCGGGCAAGGGCTCAGTTGTCGTGCACCGAGTTGTCTAGCGCAAGGTGCAGCACCTCCAGGGCTGGAGAGGCAGATGCCAGTCCGCAGAAGTGCTGGTTGCTTATATGTGCCTTTGTGATCTAGAAACCAAACTGTCAGTGTCCCTGCTCCTCTTGCCCAGAAAGAAACAGAATTCTCAGCCAGGCTCTTTCCCCCTGAAGCTTTATCATCCCTCTGGCCCTTTAAGAACCTGAGCATCTCCACTCACCTGAGGTGGCTGCTACATTTAGTTGCAAAGCTAATCCCCTGTGGAATGCGGCTCCCAAGGAAAGCTACTTGAGGTCCATTCCTGCTAGCAGCAGCAACCCCTTTCCCTGCTCCTATGTTCAAGCCCACACCCAAGACCTGTGATGAGTCATGCACCTTTCTGATTTCCTGTCATCACCAATAGTTGCTGCACCATTGTTATGCCCCCTTTTCTCACATCGCTGTGACCATGAATACATTTTGTACCCATTCTTCCCTCATTATCTGCCCCATTTCTGTGTCCATTGACTAGAAAACTATAAAATACTCTGCATATGTTCTGGAAAGTTGTAGTTGGTGGGTGTACCGCTCCCCAACAGGTCTGTCTCTGCAGCAGGGTTTCCTGGATGTCCTCACCAATAAGCTGCAGAGGTTGGTAACACAGATGTCTCCCTGTGGATCTGAGCGTGCATTTTCACGGACTGCTAGTCTGGGGCTTTCTGACAGGATGCATGTCAGGGAGGATTTCCAGGTTCCCTCTGAAACTTCCTGCCCAAAGGGATTCACTTAAGCCTTAGCTGCTCTCCTTGTACGGATCCCTTTTACAGAACCTTCTGTTAATATTTAAGGGTCACTACTGATTTTGATGCCTTTAGCTGATATCCATTCTTTTAAAACCAGCCATGCTGAGGATGGTGGAAATTACAAGCTAAGACATCTGAGGCTTACCAAGTTCAGGAAGGTTGGTATAGGATTCTGTATGGTGTTTTTATTGATCCCATTATTTTAAACCTGATTTAGTAGGTCTCTGAAGGCATATGAAGAATAAATTGACTGAATAAGCAAGTACAGATCCTGGTGGATTGTGCATGTTACTTCTATAGCCAATGCTGGATCAAAAGGGTGATTGCTAAAAATACAGTGGCAGATTCTCCTTTGTGCACAAGGGGCGACAACTGTATGACTCAAAGGCGTACTAGTCAAACCTAAGTCCCACTCCACGCCATGCGGTTTATCCCTGCACAGGTGTTTTGAGAATTGCAGCCTCACGTGATCAGCAACTGTGAAAACATGCACACAAAATTGTAATTGAGATGAGGAAAGTGCATTGTGTGAACTTTCACAACCCTGAAGGACACAATCTAAGCAAAAATTGCATTACTTTCAAGCATTAAGCACTGCATCGGAGTCTCCCTTGAAGAGGCTTCCTACCTGAGCGTCTTTTCATCGGGTTAACTAATGTGGACAATTTTCGTGCATAATTACGAAGCAGGTATCCCTCCCAGCTGCCTGCGCTCTTGTCCCATTTGTCAAGTGCACAGGCCACGGGGAGCAAACCCCAAGACCTTCACCATGTATTTTTACTTATTTTCACATGCTAAAGCCAAACAAAAAGCAAGGAAGCTCCACAGCAGGGCCACGTCTGTGGCAACTTCTTCAGGGCAAGCTGCATGAAGACTCTGGCCTAGGGGTTCGCCCTCTGGTCCCCCCGGGAAAGAGGGACTGTCCAGGAGCGCTGAGGGTGGATCCTGGTTTGTGCCCGCAGGTGCCGAGGCCTGTTCTGCTTTACTTCCATGCAAACAAGGTCCACCAAAATGTGCGGCTTAACCCATTTCCGTTCCAGCAATTTATTCCTGCTGACTGAAAAAGGAACGTGGCTTTTGGCACATTGACCATGACTGCATCTTTTGTGTAGAATATGGGTTCAAAGTGTCACAAATAGTAGCGATGTTGTATGAATTTCATAAACTGCCTTGAGAAGAGCAAGGATGGGCTCAGGCCACACATACTTTTGAAGACATAAAAAAGTGTTCAATAAATAAAATAAACAAAGCCCCAACAAGCTTCGGCTCCTGCAATCCTTTGCTGTCATGAATGGCCAGCATCTGAAAGACACCACAAATAGTTGCCCATATCCTCAAACAGGTGTTCCTAACTAGCACCATCTCCAGGTTTCTGGGGGCCTTTGAGGGATGCATCTTCCACGGGGCCCCTTTCTCACCACCATTGTCCCCAGCAATGCTTCCTATTCTTCCCAGAGGGGCAGAAGACATCCTGTGCTGAACCCCAAAGTTCCAAGCAGGAATTTACAGGTGTGCATTCAAGAGTCAAGGGCCCATTCCTGCTTCCCCTTCTGGAAGAATGCAGGGGACCTTCCGGAGAGAGGGCTCTTGGGCCTGCTCCTCAAAAGGTGCCAGCACAACTACTGCACCTCTCACCGACTTTCTGTGGTTTAAAAAAGGATGGCAGAATGGTGAGAAAAGGTGGGCTACAAATGAAGGACAACGGGGTGCTCCCTCCCTCCAGCTCCAGCTCCGTGCAGGGCCTTCAGGAAGGACTCTCCTCCATCTCTGCACCAGCCACGGTTCCTGGCTGTTTCACTGCTTTCTTTGGATGGTGGCCGCTTGCCCACTGGGCTTGCTTGCATCAACTGGTTTTTTCTTCTCAGCATCACCCCTGTCTGGGCCCGAGTGAGGGGCAGAGGAACCAGCAGGTTGCCGTGGGGAAGAGAGAATTAGATCTGGGGGCTATTGCCCCACCCCGGCGTGTGGCTTCAAACATCTTTGGAAAAAGCTTGTGAAATGACAGAGGCTCTTTAAAGCCCAAACCGTCCATACAGCCCTTCGGCCCCAAGCTCATAACGGCCACTTACGGATCTCCAAAGACGGGGAAATGCACACTGCTGTCAACTTAGTTATGGTACATATGTGAGTGTGAGTGTATGAATGCATATGCAAATTTATAAATTATACTTTAAATAGAAATGCGATGCATTTTGCCCTCATATGGAAGGAAGCACCAGAGGACCTGAGTGCTGGTCTGTTCAATCTGCTGTCCAGAGGCCAACCTTAAGTGAGCCATAGAGCTGAAGGCCCTTTTTTTCGACTGGCATCAGACAGGACAGCATTTCGGAGAGAAGACACTATCAAATAAAAGATGGTTTTCTGGCAGCCCTTTGAGAGGCTGCCTTCTGAAAAAGGAAGAAAAGGAAGGAAGGAAAAGGCATTTGGTTGTCGCAGTTTCAGCCTCTTTAGTTTACTGCTCATAGTTTTGTAGCCCACCTGGAAGATGATTACATGCAAACCCCAGTTGTAAACTGACTCTTGGTAGCTTTACTTCACTGAAGCAACAGAGGGTCTTTGGGGCACCTTGAAGACTAACCATTTTATTATAGCTTGCACTTTCATGGACTGGAGCAGACTTCATCTAATAACTGCACTCCATAAAGCCTTTTTTTCAAAGTTGTGAATGGTTTGGTAATGCATGATGATAGGGGAATTTTTACTTCCTCCTTCATAGGTATTTTAATTTCAAACATAAGCTTTTAGTGCCACCCCATGGAATGTTCCAGATCACAGTCTAGTTACCACTTTCTTTCTGCTAACACTGTCTTTGCATATAAGCTCTCAGATGGGACTTCCAGCGGTGTTGGGTGAGATCCCGCCCCCCCTTTCCCCAGCATTTACTAGCCAGGCCTCATCCCTGCTCCTTCCCCAGCATCAGCTCTCTTGCATGTTGCACAGACCTGCAAAACGTGCAGCCCACCAAGACTCTGCACGTGGCTTCGCTTGGGATTCTTAAAAAACAGATTCTAAATATGCATCAGGCCTCATTCCAGCTGAATACCGAAATTCCAGTGTTCACACTTAGCTCCTTAAAGAAGAACTCCAGGCATCCAATTCTGTCTTTTTCTTTAAAAATGCAATTTCCAAGATGCATAGCAGAACCAAACCCCCCCCCCCCCATACCTGTTTGTCTGAAATAAGCCTCTTCCTGAGGGACATCTATGCCCATCAATTTCATCCAAGCATGAGAAACCAGGGCTGTGGGGAGAGGCATTTGCTGCCTTTGATACAAATCTAAACCACAGTAAGGGCATTCTCAGGTATGTTGTGAACTGAGCTGGCTTGAGCCAGGGGTCAGACTAGATGGCCCGGGAGACCCCTTCTGACTCACTCTGTTTCTATGTTTCTAAGCATCACCACTGCCAAAGTATATGTAGTTAAATTTTTAATAATGGGAGGCACCAAGATCTGGATTTGTACCTTTTGGATTTGAGTCAAAGCGGGTGGTTTCCAGCTGATCCAAGCTGAACAGGGCTGTTTTTCAAAGCACCTAATTGGGGTATACACTGAATCTTGTTGGTGCACTACATTTTAGTGTATTTAGAACTTTACACTGCCAGTGGCTTTTATTCCTCTACCTCTGCTTTTTGATGGTGCTGTTAAATTTTAAAAAGTTTTTTAAAACAATCTTATCATTTTAGGTTTTGTGCACTACCTAGAGAGCTTCAGTTATCGGGCAGTATAAAAATGCAGTATGACTGTTTAGTGATGCTGACACCTATTCACGTCCTTAACCCACTTGACTGTTAACAGTTTATGGATCTGTTGGATTCTTGGTACAAAAGCTTCGCTAGTCTTTCAAACTGTTACAACACATTTTGCCGACTGGATGGCAGTGCATGCTGACAGGTATCCCCCGGGAGTGTTTACATGCCACGTGTAAGATACTTGCAGGGATATTTGTCAAATTATTTGGAAGTTAATTCAATATTAACATGAATGCGACTACAGCAGTTCTCTGAAAGCATACCGAGTCACATAAAATAAATGCAACTGAGACACCCACCCACCAAAACACGTTTGAATGAAAATGCCCAAGAATAAGACAGCGTATGACACTCTCCTAAGGATGATTAAAAGGAATTAAATATGAAGGCTTACCTTCAACTGCACAAGCAGTTCTAGAGTTGCTCTGTTTACAGATAAATAACCAATTGCCTAACTCAGGTAACCAGCCTGAAGTTTTGATTCAAGTCTAAACCACTGTGACCAGGAGAACGGCTGTAAAAGCTAGCGCAGCTCAGCCACAGCAAAGGCAGGGGAAGGGGGATTTGGAGCACGGAAGTGCTGAGCGGGGCCCACGCAGCCCCTGCAAAGCACCTCCTGGGCACTCTCCTTGTCGAACCACTGGGCTCCCCACAGCTGAGCAAAAACTCAGAAGATGGGCTGTGAGAGCGAGCAGCAATCGGTGAGGGTTTAGTGGCCTCCCCCACGTATCCCTTCGGCACATTTAATCATGGCTGATAGCCTGCTGCAAACTGATGAAACAAACTAGGTGTGTGCGTGTGCGCACGCGCACACGAGTCCCGACATTGCACTGCAGAGTTGTCATGCAGTGTTATGTCAGGCAGCTTGGAGCACCAGTGTGGCCCAGTTGCTGTGTGTGTTGGACAGGGACTTTGGCGATCCAGGTCCCACTCTTCACGCAGCCATGAAGCCCAACGGGCAGCTCTGGACCAGGCACTCACTCAGTCTAGCCTTCCTCACAGGGTCGTTGCTTACCTTTGTTGTAAAGCTAAGGGAGCAAAGAGTGTGCAGCATAAATATGAAGTGCTGTCACTTTCACGGGCCCAGAAGTACTGCATCCTTCCCCAGAGGGCCCCCCCCCCCGCCCACTCCCTTGCCCAGCATGCTCACTGGAATCCAGCAACTTCCTCCAAGCTCGTCACTCAGCTGGGAGCGCAGAGGGCCAGCCCACCTTCTCGGGGAAGTTTCAAAAACAGAGCACCCAAACATAGCACGGTCCACTCCAAGACACAAAGATAAGCTTTTAATGTGAACCAGAACTGGCAAGAGAAGAGCATTTTACTTACATCTTTGTTACTTTGACCAAAACTCCTCAATGGCGAGAAAAAGAAGTGCTGCTAAGAATCAAAATGTTCACCTGCAAATACCGAGCATAAGAAGCTCCAACTCAGGGAGGGATTTCCAATACTTTGTACAGTGCGTGTGAAGCCCCGAGCCAGCTCCCCTTACTGGGCCCATTTCTCAAGGGGGGGCTTCCTAGGTCAGGGTGTGCCCAAATACCGCCCCACCCCTGTGCGTGCAGCTGTTGGTCTTAATCGGAATCAGGGCTGGGTCCCTCAGAGCAAACACATTTGCTTGGTTCTCCCCATCAGCAGCCACAAACATGTGAAGCAGAACACTTGGAGGACACACCCCAACTCCTTTTCTTAGCCAAGGTAGAATACAGTAGTGGCAGCAGAATGAAAAAGTTAGCCCTAAATATGCATTAAGATGAACATTAAATGTTAGCTCCTGCAATTCTGCAGTGAAGCACCCAGAAAAAAAAGAACTGCTGAGGTTGAGGGGGAAGAGAACGGACACACGGAACGGGTAAGCGAACTAGCAGTGAACTAATTAATTATACAAAGGAAAAAAGGCAAACATTCGAAGAACACTGCACACAGCTAATCTGCTGCTGCCTGTTTTCAATGATCACGTGTCCCTAATTCAGATGCTGCAAGCAGTCATTAAGATCAGTACAGCACGATGAAGATTATATTCCTTTCCCTCACGACTTTCAGGAAAGCTGTCATGGCAAGCTGCAGCCTCTCACGGCTCTCCGCAGTGCTGTCTGCTCAGCAAGCCAACCACAGGCTCCCCTCTCCCAGTAGCCTCACCATCATTCCAGGGATTGGGATGCTTGCTCACCCTGCAACAGGGTGGCCCATGCCCAGTCCTTGAGTTACACCTGCCAAAAGAGCAGAGCCGTGCCTGTTATTTCAAGAGTGGCTCTTAGCAGAACGGTTTGGAGGCGGCTCCCTCTTCAGGAAAGCGCCAGAGCATCAGCAACTGTGCACCGTAAAATCGTGACATCCAAATCAGGGTCTCTTCATCGGGGAACAAATGCTCATGCCCAGTGGATTCAGTACTTGCAACCTTCAAATTAGGACACACGAGATGCAGAGGAAGCCCAAGGATGAGAACAATATTCAAGCTGCAAAAATCCACACCAGTAAGTTGAGTGAGGGGCAAAATAATCCAAGAAACATCTATTTAAATTTTAATCGTGTACTAACTCATCAGGCTGTAAATACAACTACCGAGAAAACAAAACAAGAATACTATTGCCATATTGTACCACTGTCTCCAAACAATGTTATAAACCTAGCTGGCTGTATGAAGTTAAACCAGTTTGGCGTCTTTATATTTGCATAAGGGAAACATTAAGATGAGCTTTCCATCATTTAGAAATTGGGGGAGGGAAGGGGCACCAGCATTGCTGAGGCCTTTTATTATCTTATGAACTTATTCTGCAAATAGAAAGGCTAGTGACATTTTAAAAGTAGGCAGGCAGGGCATGAGCTTTTATGGCAAACTACGATCCCAATCGCAGGGCTAGCTTCCAGGGCAGCATTCTGCATGAACCACTAATCTGTGACAAGGACTGCCTGCGGGGTCGGTCTGTTCCTATTAAAAAGAGCCGCAGTCAATGGCAGGGAACGATTACACTACCAGCTTTGCTACCTGCAGAAACAATAGAAATTCAGAACTACAAAAGATGTGCTGTATTCAGTTAATATAAATGAGAAATTTTGCTGTGTAGAATGTTTCTCAAGAATATATACACCGCTGGAGTTCAGATCTCGCCAGCTTCCCTCTCTTCAGATCTCTTCGAGCGAGATTTGCCATTGGTGCCCTCGTGCCGTCTCTCAGAAGAGCCCTTCTCTTTCTTCTCTCTCTCCCGTGATTTCTCCCTTGAAGACCGATCTCTGGAAGATCTGAAGTACAAACCAAAGCACGCCATAAATGTTCCAGAACAA
This sequence comes from Varanus komodoensis, assembly GCF_004798865.1. Classification (NCBI taxonomy): domain Eukaryota; kingdom Metazoa; phylum Chordata; class Lepidosauria; order Squamata; family Varanidae; genus Varanus; species Varanus komodoensis. Next base: position 14,376,344 of record NW_025335684.1, read on the forward strand.
AAGGCATTCTCTATGCAAAGATGCCTGTTCAGCAATGGAAAATGGGCTTATCTGGCAATGAGACTGCCTGGCTGAATGAGAAAAGCCATTCCCCTAACTTGGTAGGCAAGGAAAATGACTAACCACTCAAATACAAGGCTGAGGTGCTATCAAAACCTGGACTTAAGGCTAGAAGGCTGTCTTCAAGTGAGCACATGGCATGCCGTCAAAACCAAGTTGCTCCATATATACAAGAACTTCAGTTACTGGTTAATGAGAAAATGCAATAGAGAGGAAAACAGGCAAATTATGACTTCCTTGCTATCACAAATGGAAAAGGTAATTCACAGTCTCCATATTTAGCCAAGAGAGCCTTGCACATAATTTGCTTTCGCATCAGATCATATCAATTCCTGCTTAAACAATGACAATCTCCCACAGCCTCAGAAGTGCCATTCAGGCATTCCATTTGGAAGGTGAGGTCCAGTCTGAGCAGTTTTGAAAAATATTCCACCCCCTTGCCTACAGCAAAGAGGCAAATGAAATTTTATGGGCACTGAATGAGCACCCGTGGGAAGACAGAATGAAGTGAATGTTACTGGACATCAGGTAGGACAAGGATCGGAATATGAAAAGCTGGCAGAAATGGCCCAGGCTCTCCCTTCAGCCAGAGAAAAACTCCCCACAACGACTGCCTGAGCTGAAACTCACAGTCAGTCTCACTGGTTTTGCTCATTTGCTTTGCTGCTCAGTCAAATTCTGATCTGTGACTTCAGCAGCCAACAGGCTACATTTCTGCCCAATTACAGAGGCTCTTCCTCTGGACCCTTCCTCCTCTGGTGGACAGAGACTGAGATTTCAGCCATTTCAGTGTTAGGCATCTCATATCTATGTGTGTTTTCATCCCACCCAAGAATGTCCTTTCAACTGCTCTCCACAGGGGCCCAGGCTGTGTTAGTAGTTAAAGAGATCCATCCTGAATTACTTCCAAATCCCCGCTTATGCGGGAACTCTCCAAGCACCACTTGGTCAATTTGGCCACCGTGCCAGTGGCAGGTTTGCTCATTTTACTCAAGAGCCCAGATTCTCTGGGTGGTTTACAGCAGCCTCAGCTCAGACGGGCCTGTGGGCAAGATATACTTGGTGGGCTCCCCCCCTTGAATGCCCCCCTTCCTTGCCACCATCACCACTGCGGGTCATGCGGCTGCTCACAAGAGAAGAACTGAGCGCAAGGTCGCTGCTGCACCCCCTCACTGCTCAGAGAGCAGGCACCCCGGAAGAGAACCAGGGCCAGGAGGCTCAGTGGGGTGCAGCAGACACCTGGGGGCCCCTCCCCACTGACTCCTCAGAATCCCTTAGGATGTGGGTCTTGGCAGGTACCCAATGCCACGAGCCTTGATCACCACGCTTCCTCACCTGAAAAACGAGACTCCTTACAGATAGCCGCTCTCACGTGGGCGGTAAGAAACTCCCCAGCTAACCAGGCCCCCGAACGTGTGAGCCCCCGCTACTTCCCAAGTCCAGCTTACCTCACTCAGTCCCTGCATGCTCTACCTGAGCTCTCTGGAAGAACAGCAGGATACAAGGTGTGACATTAAAGGATGAGGCGATTACTGCAATTGCATGCTCTAAGCACTACAGAAAAGACCCACAGGACGACACGCGACACTGGCGGACTTTTAGGCTGCTACGGGCGCGAGGGCGGAAGCGGGCACGCGTGTTCTGCAGCAAGGGCCAAATAAGGATAGCTACTCGTTGGACACAAGCTGCGAGCGACTGCGCAAGACGATCGGCAGCTTCCAGGGCAAACGGCTTCGTTTTAGTGGGGGCTCCCCCAGTGAACTTGGCCAGCAGAAACTGAGGCACTGCTTGCCCCTCCTTCCTCAGAAAAAAGCCATCTTCAAGCAGCGCTTCCATTATTCTGCCACGCTACACTGACACACTACAGCGCTGACACGTAAATGCATTAACCACAACACAAAGGTGGGAACATTCCATGTCCATGAATTCTTCAACCTTTTAACCCTCGTAAGCATAACTGCTTATCTGTCCGAAGTTGGATACAGGTTTAGAATGTCTGAATGTTGATCTTTTTTCAGTGATGACAACAAATGACAGTTGCTAGGACTGTTTGTCTGAAACCACAGAAGTCAACAGTGCCTTGTTTTCTTTTCTTTCCAGACTTCTGGTTCCTTCATATTTGTTTTGGGGTGTTTTTATATTCCAGAAAACGGCATTGATACAGTTCCTCCCCCAAGGGAACAGTCTGAGATGCACTAAGGTACATAGGAGTTTTCTGACGTATTCCCTTACCTGCTCTTTAGCAATAGTAATTACAGGGTCTTCCTCATTTCCTAATTGTCCAAACTTCTTTTCTTTATTGTTCATGTTCAAGACAGATTTAAAAAATGAATTTAGTATCTCAACCATGAGTCAAAACGTTTCCATACATCCCATTTCTTAGCAAACCTACTTTCTAATAATCATTGTTGCTGGCAAAGAAGAGGTAAAAATGCTCTTCTTTTTTCATTCGCTCATCTAGCCGGTGACATTATAAATCTGGTGGATCGGAAGAACTATGTTTTCCCAGGCTATGTGCAGTGATGCTGCGGCCAATGTGCTAGATTCAGCTGTATGGTCAGGACTCCAGGGTTTCCTCTTACGCTTCTCCCTATGACTAGAGGAACTACAAGTGGGATAACTTTTTGGAAGGAAAAACTGAAAGCCAAGCCTGGATATTCCTGGGATGGTTGTGGCTGTGCAGCATTACGCCATCCATGCGCATGTCAAGCCCACCCCAACAGCAAGTTCTGCTTTTCCACTCTGACACTTCCCTTAAACAGAGCGCAATTAAGCCAGTGTGAGACCGGTCAACGGTTACTTTCCCTCCAACTGGCGCTAGTGTCTTGGGCCTCTCCTACACAGCAATGAAAGTGCTTGCCTCTAATCAATATATGGATCGCCAACCAGTATCTTCCGTCTCCCAGAACGTTACTGGTTATTCCTCAGGTAACTAGCTCGCCTCTGAGCAGATGCAAGTGCTAAAAAGCAACAGCAAAGCTCTTGCTTGTCGGGGGCCAAGCTGGACTTATGGGTCTAGTACATGCAACAACCCATACACACAAAATGGCTTCTGAAGCTCATGGACCTTCCTAAGGACAAGATTTACCTGTCCTGCCTTGAGAGGTCACAGAAGTAAGAGAGAACAATGGCACGCCACTGTGGGCCCGCCCGTTTATGTTCTCATGTGAACAGGATCTTGAGAGGTCTTGGGCAGGCTTTGGACCAACCTTAATTTCTCTCACTCGTCAACTCTGTGTCCTGAGCTGAACTCGTTTCTCAAGACTACTCTATCAGCCAAACAGCTTTTCCCCAAGAGAATGATGGGCACAAGGGCTCGGCATACTTGTGTTTTGAACTCCGGTCTCTGGATCCCCGCCTGTGGCCTCGGCTGTGGCTGCGGGAACGGCTGCGGTGGCGCCGGTGCCTCTCTCGTTCCCGAGACTTGGAGCGGGACTTCCGTTTCTCACGGGACGCGGATCTTGAGCGTCTTCGCCTACGCTCCCGAGAACGAGACCTACGGCGAAGAAGGGCAGATGACATCAAGCTCAGCGATGGTAAAGCCCGTGGCAGGAGTCCAGCTGCCGAATCCTTCACTGCTGCTTTCGCAAGAAAAGCCCAATTCGCATTTTGGGTATTGCACAGCACATCTGCAGCTCAGCTTTCCTCCAAGGAGCTCAAGGCACCACATGCGGCTGTTTCGTTGTGCCACTCTCTCGAGCCCGACTGCTGACTAAGCCAATAAAGTGACAGGCTCCATGCCATCCGGTGAACTTCCTGACCCAGTGGGATTTGAACTGGGTCTCAAGTTCCTGGCCAAGTGCAAACCCACTTAACACCCCCAATCCTGATGGACTGGACTACAACTTCGCATACTAAAGCAAGCACACCCCGGCTTTTTAACTGTTTCCCCCTAGAAGTCTGATTATGCATCAGCCCGATGCCCTTCCTTAACTGTAATGTCAAGCAATGACTTCTGTGTGTCGAAAAGCCACCAGAGACCAGGCACTGTAACTGGGGTCACTTCAGCCAATATTTTCCGGTGGAAGTCAGTCAAACAATCCACTGAAAGCCACGCAGAGATGTACATGCCTGCACAAGCCAGCCTTAAATACGGAAAGGTGGCAACGCGCGAGAGGCCTTCTCAGTGTTAGCCCTGATTATGGAATGATCGCCCAGTGGAGCCAGATTGGCACTAATGCTGACTCCTTTTCAGTGGCAGGTTAAGACTGCCCTCTTCTCACAGGCATTCAATAGTAAGATGGGGCATTTACATCAGCTGTTTTGATGTCTGGCTTGTACCAAAACAGATTTCAGCCACTAAATTGTCCTTAAAATTCACACATTGAGCAATGTTGTGCTGCTTTTAATATATTTTTCAGCCATGTTTTCATGAATTGTTACGAACCCAGTGAGCTTCAAGCCACTGGGTGTTGCAGAAATGAAATGAGATAAAAATATTTTTGGGAAATGCTGTGATTCCCTTCTATTCAGGCAAGAATTTAAAGAGAAGGAGAATCTCATTTTAAGCAAGCCTACTTTTAAAAAACCTTATTAACAATGTTGACTTAACCCACCTTGGATACAGTAAGAGTAAGCCTACAAGGTTACAGTTACAACCTAGAAAAGGAGCTGGAGCAGGGATGTTTGAAGAATCTGCTCTGGGGAAGGGAATCCGTGCAATTCCCTGGGCTTGGCTCCCCAGACTCCAGCCTGCTGTCGTGCAGCCGTACCTCTGGCTTCCTGCTGAGCATGCCCGTCTGCACAGGTGCCAACCAAGCAGCAAGCCCACCCGGGCACTGCAGGTGGCCTCCCCTTTCTGTGCACATGGCTTGCAGGTTTGTTTGCTCTCCATGTGCTGTGGAAGATGGCTGCCGGCCATCCATGTGCTGGATGGAATGCTGGACTTCAATGTGCATTCGCAGACCTCCTCTAGGCCCGGCTTGCCAAGCATGAGAATAACCCTGGTAGGCAGGAGAGGGCTAGATTCCAGGGAGGACAGTCACAACCCTGCCCTGGAGTCTCCTCTGCTCTTGTTTAATACCCAAGTTTAGCAACTGCAGTAGGGAAAATAACACCAAAGGGCACCTTGCCCCACATCATGCAAAACAACAACTTCCCCATGAACACGTACCTTCTGCGATCTCTGTTTCTTGAGCCAGACCTAAAAGGAAGTCAGAGTATTAGTGAGTTTCACAGAAAGCAACAGAGAATTTGCTGACATGGTTACAGAAATTTTTCAACCTCAGCAGGATTGTTTGCTATAAAAGGATTTCACACACTTGAGGAAATGTCATGTAATCCCAGCAACAAGAATGAAGACAGTGGGAGGTTCTGCGGCTAGCTAAGCCGAGAATGAATTAGAAAAATGGATGTCAAACAACACTGGAGAAAGTTCGATTCATTTCTGGTCAGGCAAGGTGAGACCAACTGAGTTTTCGGAGTGTAGAACTCCGGACTATGGGTCACTTTCCCAAGTAATAACCTGCATGTTCTCAGCTCCACTTGTCCTCTTCTCCTTGGGAACTTAGGCCCTTAAGAAACAGAAATACATTTGCTCATACTAATCTACATATGTTCTAAAGTCTCCGTGTATATGCCCTTCACATATATAGAAGGGATATATAGAAAGGTGAGAGAAGGACAATCAATTCCAGGGAAAAAACCCCGAGGCAGGCGGACTTGAAGGGTGAAGCACATCTGGGAAAAAGGCCACCTCATCCAGGGGGATCACCTGTATCTGAGACCATGAGGGCTTCTGCAAATGCCCAAAGCAGGCAGGGCGGTGGAGCAGAGGGTGCCTCAGAAATCTGGGGCTTTGAAACCACCAGCCATGGTGGGCCACCTCCTTACGCCACCTCTGCCCTCCAAAATCCCACACCACACAGCGCTGCCTCACTGGCCCAAGAACAGCCATTTGTAGCCTGGTGTGCCGCACACTGCCAGGCCAGGCCAGTTCCAGTCCCAGCGTGATGCCTCACGTCCCTTCACCTATGCTGCTCTGAAGCCACGCCTCCTCCGCAGAGGCTCCTAATCCACCTGGACACCCATGATCCTTGTCTGGGGTCTTCCTCTTACTGCCACCTTCAAGGAAGGCCCAGCGAGTAGTGGCAAGGAGCGCCCCTAAAGGAACAGGGTTCCCAAAAACCTTACGGGCACCAACTCTCCTGTCCTTTTGGTGCCAGGTTAAGACTGCCTTCTACGCCAAGGCATTTATAACAGCTTTAAATCAGATACGGCAGCATTATGTTAGCCCTTTAAGAGGTCTTGTTGTTTAGCTTGTCTTAGCTACTTCAGCTGCTTACATCCTGTTTTTATTTTTTTTAACATGTTATAGTGAAATATTTCTATTGATATCTGTATTTTATGAACTGTTGCAAACTGCCCAGAAAGCCTCAGCTATTATGTGGGACAGAAATAAAACAACAACATTTCAATCAACTCACCGTTGTCCCATGCGCTCTTCTCGCTCTCTTTCTTCTCTGCGCCTCAAACGGTCCTGGTTTCTCTTCTCCTGTTTTTCTGCTACTGTTTTCTAGAATTAAGCAACAATTCTTGTTAAGTGCAGCTGTCTCCTACAATGCAGGGATTCCAAAGTTTGGCAGATAACACAAATAAACAGATGACCTCCTTAGCAAGGATGTGCCATTAAACAATTACCTAAATGCAGCAGTATCAATCTTTATTACTGGCTGGGAACATGGGAAGCACTGACGGTCATACAGGTTGTCTCAGTAAGGAATGGCCATGTGCCAAACCCGATGAACAAATTATGAATGGAATGACATGTGCCACTGCAGAAAAAGAAGTGCTGAGCAGGTGCATGTGGGTATGTGCGTGAGAAAAAAGCTCCCAAGCAAGAACAACTTCCAAGAAAGTTCCAATGTGCAAGCCAACAGAAGCTGATGCTACCACAGACCACTCCTGAAACTGTGTCCCGCACAAGCAAGTCCCACACAAGATCACCATGGAACTCCCGTTTGCGACAACAGTGCTCTTCTCCACCTACTGTCCGTTTATCTTTGTCTCGATTTCTTTCGGGAAGAAGCCACTCCTCATTACAAAGCTTTACTGTACAGTAATTCACAACGGCGTAACATTTCCACCACACATTTCAAGGGAGAAGAACACTGCAGCTAGGTCAGCTGGGACCAGCCCGCTTCCTCCCCTTCCAATGTTACTTAATGCACAACACTTAGGAGAAGTTTGGTTGTGAGAATAAAATGGACAGCAGGGAAATATAAGCTGCCTTGGATTCCTTGCAGGAAGGAGGCGGGCATAAGCTTAATAGATAAACCATAATCAAGCAAAAGTGACAATATTTCAATGACTTGAACCACTATTCCTGGTATTTAACTTCTAATCTTGATGGTTTCAGATTTAAAGACAGTATCAGCACAAAAGGAATACAAGCATATCTACTGATACTACTCTCTGGCTTAGTCAAATAGACCAAAAGACTTTAACTTCAGCTTAATAAACAAATCATAGTATTTTATTTGAGCTACTCCTGAAGCCAATTCGGTGTCAGATTAGGCTTTGATTTTAAGCTAAGGTGTGGTTCACACATGCGCTCACCTGGCAGCTGCTGGGCTGCTACAGCAGAACTGCCACTTTGCCTCATAGAATCCCAAATGCAAGGCTTTCAGCAATATCAGTTCACACTTCAGGTTGCAAATTATACAGCAATCAAGCGTAAAAAGATCAAGCCAGGCACCTACATGCACAGACTGAAGCAAAACTAGCCACTGCTTACGGGACTGACACAAGCCATAGGAAAAACGGGCAGCTGTTAGCTCACTAAAGATGCAGAAATGAAAGAACACAGGAAACTAGCTGCCTTCATGCTGTTCCTCATCCAATCCAATGCCATCTATTCTAACTAGCAGTAGCTCTCCATGGTCTTGGGAGGAAAAACATTCTTCTCCTGATCTTGCCTGAACTTTTTAACTGCAAATGCCAGGGACTGAACCAGAAAACGTCCTGATGGAAGGGACGTACTGTGCAACAGAGTTACAACCCTTACCCTCAATTGGTCCAGTTTTTCCCGGATCTGAATAAAGCCCAAATGCAATTTGCCTCCAAAGTGATCAGCAAGCCGGCGATCGTTGTCGTGGAGACCGAGATATGCAGAGCAGACCTCACAGACACGCAGCTTCTGTTGCTGAAAACTGGAGGCAGGCATTGAATTACGGTATTCTTCCTGTGGAAGAACAGAAAGAGCTTAGCATAAAATCTTTCCCAGCATGATCTTCTTCTGCTGTCATCTCTTCTCCTTAACCAATTTCTCACAAATATCTAACGAGTATTTTTATAGTTACCAGAACACTCTTTACCACAATTAACCTTCTAGAACTTCCACAGAGCCATGATCCAAGCTACAGCCCAGTTCACTAGGCAGAGATTCTGGCTTTTAGGATGTTCTCACAGCCACAAAGTTCATCATTGCTCAGAGGATGTACATAATTTATCCTCAAGCTTAGGTCAATCACGATTTACATACAACGTCACAGAAAATAATCAGACATTGCAAACAGTGGTTAAACAGCTTCTTACTGATGCTTCACTTTGGAAAAACTGACGCATTTTGCTTTGATATGGATTATGCACTTTTGCTTTCCGCTATGACCTTTGGCTGATACAGGTACATCAAAACCACACATCTGCATAGTGAGAGCGCAAAGCAAACCTCTGCTTCTTTCTTCTTTGCTCGAACTTTGTCAACTTCCATCAGTATCTTCTGGGATTCATCCACATTCCCTTCAGCTCCCAGCTGCTCAGCTTTAGCCAGAAGCTTACCAATGTCTTCATTCAGCTCATGCACCTTTTCTGCCTGGAGAAAGGAGAAAGGGTCTTTCCATAAGCAAGCTATACCTTTACCATTTTGCTTTACTGTCAGGGCACACGATGGCCTTCATTGCTTAGGGAATACTGTTTGTCAAAGCTGCCATGTACAAGATTCAAGGAAAAGGTCAGCCACTTGAAATCTACCTTCTCAAGCATGAGTGGAAAGCTGGGACACAGTAAAGGAAACCGTATTGTTCACAAACAATTTATTTAGAACTCGATGTGCTAATAAACCATGTAAGAAATCCTCAAAACTGTTCCTTTAAGACAGGCTAACACCTAGTAATATTTTATGCTACAAGCTGCATATTCCAGCTTCCTACATGAGTTTCACAGTAACCTGAAGTGAAGTGTTCCATGTTAATTGCTCAGCCACTGAACATTTCTGATACTCCTGCCCTAACACGATGGCTGAGTGCAGAGGACTAGTGGATGGCCCGGGAACACTAAATGCTTCAGTCGTGCTGAGGGGACCCGATCAGTCTGTTTAATAAAAGATCACTGAGCGTTTCATGTCACAGCAGAGCAGGATGCTAACTATTAAAAGAAAATGTCCCTAGTTCAGGAAGGAACCAGCACAGTGTTGAAATACCTTTGCAGCCACTTCGGCACTGATCTCCTCCTGGGTTTCTGCAAGTCGTTTCTTGGCCAGTTCGGTCCTTCTGTCACACTCTGCGATGAACGACTCCAAGTGATCCATTGCCTGTGCACACATGAATGGACAGAGCTGCCATCCCGTGCATTTTACTTTAAGATCCTTCCCTGAGAAAAGGCTCACCATGGACAGGTTTGTCTTGCTCACAGAACAAATAACCCTATTTCATTACTTCCTAAACAGCAATGTGGGTAAAAAAAACCCAGATGACCACATTTTTGGAGATGGACTCAGTTCTGAGATACAGAACTGGCTCCAGTGGCTGTACACACACAGCAGTAAGGCAAAGAATTCTGGCTTGAAGTTCACCAGCTCTCAGCTGGTGCACAAGGACTGTGTTCCAGTGTGGCTCTGCCTACCAGCAGGAGTAGCGCTTCCCAGGCATTCCGCACGTAACTGCATCTTCTGAACTGGAGTTCCTAGCTTCTCGTGCCCAAATTCAAACACAAATCATCAACCAAGTACAACTGCTTTGTGATTATGGCTTCTAAAGTGAAAATTCCAAGAGCTAAATTACAGATGATGCAGTACATTGGGATGCCTGGTTAGCTTAGTGGCTTCTGTTGCTGGGAGGCACAAATGGCCTACATACACGGCCATTTAGCTCATAAACAATAAGCTGGGCTTCTCTGGGATTCTAGTTCATTGTTTCCTGCAAACAAAGCTATTGAGATGGGATCCTCAGAATAAGAGGGCACAGCCACTCTCCTATGTAGGCAATTGTCTCAGGTTTCCTGCACTTGGAACTGAGAGGATGAATTTAAAGCTAAACATTGACTGCATGCCTGGCAGGTTTCGCCCTAACTTCTCTCGGACAGTGCAACTGCAATTAATTCAGGCATGCAAAGCCACAAAACTGCAATATGGTCTGAAGGCACAGTAGGCACCCATCATGTTGAAACCAAGCAGCTCTGGGACTGGTCTAAGATTGAAGGAGACATGACCTGGGAACCACATGGAGCCACCTTGAGTTCCACAATGGGAGAAAGGTGGGATAAAAATGTAATAAAGAAATACTGGAAGCAACAGCCAGTACAAATGAATAGATGATACTGCTTTAGGGGGGTGGGGAGCTCGAGGAACTTCTTAAAGCTGTTCAGTCACCAGTTACAGATTTACTCATAAAAATCAAGTGTACAATGTTAAGTTCTTATTTGATGACTACCATCTAGAGCTTCACATATTCAATAAATCACTGAATGTTTTGCAAACAGCAGCGAGATGCTTAGATAAATAAGTAGTCACAAGACTAGAAAGAATGTCAAACTTACTGTTCCCCAATCTGTTATCAATGTAACAATACCAGCAACACAAAGCACTTACGTCCAGCTCAAAGAACAGGTCCCTCTCTTTACTTGCAATCTCATAATCTGCTCTTAGTGCCAAGTCATGAATTTTCGTACATTCCCCCAGGTCCATCCGCTGTTGAAAAGGTGAAGAAAAAAAGAAAGCAAGCAATGAATCCAAGCAAGATCTTTATAGCACTGCAAGCACAATATTTAATCACCTACACAGCTGTCTGCCTCTAATCCCATATTGTATTCACTAGGGCCACACAAAAAGAGAATGAGATACAAACCAAAGTTTCTAATTCGTATTTGATGTGATGAATTCATGACCCATGAATTCGCTAAGAGGCTTTATCCAAACTCCTCTCAGGCTCAACCCTCCCACTGAAATATGGGGCTAATTAGGGCTGCTTTAAGGAACTCAATGACATGATGCAAGTGATCTGCTTTGAACACTGGAAGGTGTGTTGCTTACCAGCTTCCAGAGGGCAGCTGGATGGTTAACGTGGGAACAGAGCGTTGGAGTGCACAGGCTCCTGGTCTGATTGAGCAGGGCTCTTAATGTTATTACATTGCATTTCCATCCCACCTTTCTTCCTCTTGCAAGAAACCCAAGGTGGCTTGCATAGTCCTCTGCCACTCCATTTTATCCTTATATAAACAATCCTGGGAGGTAGGTTGGGCTAAGAGAGAGTCACACAGGGATCCTCATGGGTGAGGGGGGACTAGAAGCCAGATCTGCTGGGACCTTAGTTCAGCACTCTAACCACCACACCATACTGTCTGTTATGATGCAGTTATACAGACTGTCCCCATGCATGTTTTAAGCAGCTAGCCAAGCTACATATCGGGCGGGGCCCGTGACAGTGCTGCTTCATCACACACTGTCAACGCAAGACAGGGCACTTACCGTCCCCGCAAGAATATCATGAGGGCAACAGTCCAGGAGATGGCTCTTGCAGACCCGTTCATCTGTGAACTTCACCCTTTGTCTGGTTTCATCTCCTGAAATTCATGTTTGGTTGTAAATATGAAAAACATTAAGAATGCTGACTAAGAAAGGTAAGCCGTGGTATGTTTTATTTTGCCTCAATATGCAGATTAAAATACTTCACGAACCCCAGAACTGCCTGGAAAGCTACGAAAGCATAAATTGTGGAATATTATTTTTTCACAGCTGAGGATCAAATTAAGCACAGTACTTAATGCCACAGGCACAAATTACTATGTATGCTGCTGACCATAATTATGTCCACAGCCAAACATCTATATAAAAATATTTTTTTAAAGACCAAAAAGGGCAATCTGGATCCAGAATGAAGGCGGCTTTTTTCCTCTGGACAGAAAACAAAAGTCCAGAGAAACTAAAACCCATACTATCTGAAGGCCGTGAATCACAAGACAGACCCAGAACCAGAAATTTTAACAGGTAGCCATGTATTAATCCAGTATTTTTTGAGTTAAGTACTGCTGAATTGTACATATTAACACACAAAGACTTTCTAAAGGCCACCAGAATGTTTGGCGTTGGTCTGAAAAGTAGAATCTGTCTTATCCCTCCCCTTTCTCCACCCACAGAAAACATCGTACAATTGGGAGCCACTTAAAACAAGCAAAAACCAAAAGAAAAAAAAAGTTAGTTAATACACACTGCGAGCTCCAACACATACTATACCCATCTGCATTCTTCAAGACCTCAGCTGCAGAATTTTATGCCCGCTGTTGAAAAGTTTTAAAGGAAAAGTTTTCTTGCCCATACCTGCAGTAAGGAAGTCAGGGGAATGATACATAAAAAGTAAAGGCAAAGTGGTAATGTATGTGACAATTGTTTTTAAAAAGCTAGTCTGTGTATGACTATAGATCAGGATTTGCAAGCATCCAGGATTAATGTTGTGTCTACTGAAAATGTTTTTTTTCTTTTTCCTTCTTTTCTAAGCTACACTTTTAAAGTTACTTGTGAAAAAAGCAGCAAACACTTTTTTTTGTTATAACAGCTTTAAAAATTGGTTGTGACTCACGGCTCGATGAACATGAGGCTTTTCTGCAACTCCCTTGCAGATTGATGTAGGCAGGCAAAGATACACTGAACCTTTATAAATAAAATAGAGGGGCCACAATTGTTCAGTTTGTATGAAATAAAAATATGGGAAGCAATTCAAAAGCAACTCAAATACACAAAGAAAGAACGAGCACTTATTCACTTACGAAACAAAGTGCAAAAAGTTATCTGCAGAGTTCTGCAAATGTGCCAGGCTTTTAGTTGCCGATTCAAGTGAGGAAGCAGATACAAACCTTTTCAGGAATGCACAGCTTTTCAAGGGCAATAATATTTTCCTGCGGCACATGCTAAAGTCCTGTTTCTATGCAGAACAGGCCTACTTCCGTGTTTTTAGACACGAAGCATTACCTCTACAGGCGAGTCTACAAAAGAAAAGCCTCACCATGTAAAACCAGAGGAGTCAAGCTTTTAGCTCATCACACAGAGCTATAACTGACCAATCTGGCATTTAAAGCCTTATGTTTTAAGCAGTTTCAACGGCCTTAAGCTATATAAATTAATGTAATATGTATTCCTTGCAGATGTTTTCCAAAGAGCCCTAACAATGTACTGAATACACTGGAGATTTTATGTTACTCTGAATGACGGATGGTTCCCCTTAACACTGCACCCGTGTTTAATGATACTGAGGGACTGGATGTTACATGTAGAACACCACCACCTGCTTTGGCAGGTCTTGGGTTGGCACACCTAGAAGATGCATCGATGAAGGTGCAGGGGGACTTGGTTGTCCTGTTTAGGCACGTGTGCCTGAAGAATTTTACCACCCACATGATCATGACCAATGCCACACTGGCCAACCTGACACATGGCCAAGCTTTAAACTGGGTGGACCGGTTTGACCTTCAGCTTGTTATATTATGCTCACCACTTTTCTTTGGAAAAAATTATCTGTATTCCTAAGCAATAACTTTGGCTCAAACTAAACAACCCTCTAGCCCCAACATGCTTAGAGTGGTCACCCAATGGCTACTTGGGAAGTCCACAGGGAGGGCATGAAGGTAATACCCTTGCCTGAATGTTCCATGCACCTGAAATTTAGCAGCACAACGCCTTCTAGAGGTGAACAGCTGCTCGATGGAGGAATTAATGAAAACCACTAACAGAAGCTGCTTAATGATACTCCAGGTTTAAATCAAATTAACAGACGCTAAATCCCATCCCAGAGTTCCAGAACGATGCCGATGCCCGATTCTTAATCTGGGCAGGGGCTTCCCGCAGCAGAACCAATGTCAAAGGCTTAAGGCAGGAAACTGCGAAACAACAAAGCAAAGATTAAAAGGAGAGTGCCTCTGAGCGTATCTTGAGTACTTATCCTTCACAGATTTCAACCTCCCAGAACTTCCTTAAGGATTTAAGATTCGAGGCAAACCTGAGGTCTAGAAATGATTTTTTTAGCGGGGCGGGGCGACTGAGAGGGCGAGTATCAGCGCTATCTCTGTCAGGGGGTGGCAAAAGCTCGAAGCGCCAAGAGGGAAGCGAGAGGAGCCGGCAGAGGAAGCGAGACCCTGCTTGGGTGGGCCTGCGGCGAGGCACCGGCGCGAAGCGAAAGGCGGGAGGTGCCTCAGCCACGGCGGCGCTCCCGCCACGCCGGGCCGGAGCCGCTTCCTTCCTCCTTCTGTCCTTCCTGCAGGCCCCCGACTCGGCCGCCCCAACTCACCGTCCCGGGCCGTGCCCATCAGCTGGTCGAGCAGCGCCCGCATCTGGGCCTGGGCCGACATGGCGGCAAAGGCGAGGCGGCGGAGAGGCCCGCGTCTCCTTGGAAACCAGGGAAGGCGGCGCGGGCGACGGGAACCCGGGCCACGAGCAGCAGCGCGCCCCTCGAGCGGCCTCCTCTAGCTCCCCGGCCGTCGCAGGGCACGATGGGAAGGGCCAGGCGGCCGACGCCGCTGACGTCACTCTGCTCGCCACTTCCGCTTCCTCCTCGGGTCGGCCCGGGCACGCGGTGCGCTCCGGGAGTTGTGGTCCAATTCCGATTGGAGGCTAGCCTTGCCACGTGCCTCCAAAGAAAGCAGCTCTCCTGTCGGATTTGGACTTCAACCCCAGCATTCCTGACCGTTGGGCCTGCTGGCAGGGGCTTCTGGGAGTTGAAGTCTTTTCTTTTTTAAATCCGAGAACGCAGCTTTCGCCTTCAGGCCTGAGGTGGAGAACTTCTGGCCTTCCAGGTGGTTTAGCCTATGACTCCCACGACCCTTCTTGCCATCAGCTACGCTGCCTGGGGATGATGGGAGATATCTATTTCTTTATCAGAATACTTCTATGCGCCATATACCTGAAATGTAGAAACATAGAGACTGAGCGAGTCAGAAGGGGTCTCCCGGGCCATCTAGTCTGACCCCCAGCTCCAGCCAGCTCCACTCAGGACATGCCCACCGTGTGCATGTCCAGCCTATCTTTGAACACCCTCATTGATGGGGCCTCAGCCACCTCGTGGAAGCCCATTCCACACCCTTGGGGTCCAACTGTCAGGAAGTGCTTCCTGGCATCCAAATTGAACCTTGGTTCTCTGAGCTTTGCTCCATTGGAACACTTCCTGCCCTCCTCTGCAGGGGAGAACACCTCCGTGTGGCACCCCCAAGCGTGCCTGTATGTCGCCAACAGATCCCCTTGGAGTCTCTTCTTCTCCAGGCTGAAGAAACCCAGTTCCCTCAGTAATGTTGGGTCAGCTGTCTGTGTTGATGCTTTTATCGCTATATTGTTGTTGCCTTGTATTTCTCAAATAAAATGCTTGTTTTAAAGTCTCCCAGAAGGGCTCATATATGATCAATTGCACAGTAAGGTGTAGTGTTTAGAGGGTTTGGCCTGAGATTCAGGAGATCCGGGGTCTAGTCCCTGCTCAGCTGTGAGGCTCCTTAGGTGACTTTGGGGCAGTCCCTGACTTACCTCTGAGCTGTGAAGATAAAAACTGCCTGCCTGTGTCTTCAAGGGACCTTGCCTCCTAATGGAACCCTTATTTGTGAAAGAGGGATTGGTGGACAGGAAGAGGTAGGCATTCGATTTCAGGAAAAAAAACCCAGACAGGAAGATGCATAGCTGGTGGAGCAGCAGGAAGTGCCACACCTGTGGGCAAAAAGCCACGCGGAGTCTGGGGCAGCACACAAATGTAATAATAAATACATATTCCAGGGGAACACTTTATCCAGAGAGCCAGTGTGGTGCAGTGGTCAAGCGTGTGGGACTGGACTCTGGCAATATATAGTGGTTCGAGTCCCCGCTCAGCCATGGAGCCAACTGGGTGCCTTTGGGCCAGTCGCAGACTCTCAGCCCAGCCTACCTCACAGGGTTGTTGCGGTGTGGATAGGTTTGCAAGGAGGAGGAGAATGACGTAAAGCAAAATAAAGAAACACATGCGAGGACTCCAGAAGGCCTTCACTTCTGCAAATTCCCTCGGACAGCAGTGTGGCAGGACAGACGGCCTCCCGGAGACTGAAGCTACAGGTAAAGCTCTGGGGTCGCCCTTATCGCTGTCCCTGATGAATGGGACCTGCTGAGGTAATAATCCATAACTACTTGAGTCCCCCCCTCCATGTGCACATCTGCTGCTCTGAGGATAATGCGTGGCCAGGAGAATAGGGAAGGCTTCTTCCTCCTTTGCTCACAATGCTAGAACACAATGAGGGTCGTCCCACGAAGCTGGTGATGGGAGACACAGGGATGGTAACAGGAAGGGCTTTGCCCCACAGGGCACTGCTAAGCTACGGCTTTCGCTTCCTCAGGACGTTGCAGTGGCCACCAATTTGGACGGCTCTAAAAGGCGACCGGGCAATCCTGGAGGGCTGCCAGTATTGTCTGGCTGAAACAGGGCCCCTGTGCCATGCCTCTGAGTGGATACTTCTTGCTGGGGAACATGGGCAGGAGGGTGCTGTTGACCTCTTGCCCTGCTCCGGCCAGCAGGATGGTCACTGGGTGAACAGAATGCTAGACGAGATGCTCTCCGGGCCTTATCCTGCATCCTTAAGTTCTGCTTTCTGAGCCAGGGGAAGCGGCTGCTGGCAGAAAGGTCTGCTAGGGATCATGGGAGATGGTGGGACCCTTCAGGAAGGGTTGCTGCCTGTGCGCAGGTGTGGCAACTCATACTGGCAAGCTGGGGATGAAAACCCAGGGCGGTGCAGCTCTGCTTCCGGACAGCAGGGGGCGCCGAGGCCCGGAACCTGCACAACCTGATGGCCCCTTTCTGCAAAAGCAGCGACTTTGCGGGGGTGGGGGGGCGAGACTATTGATAAATGTACGAATCACCTTTCAGCCCACAGAGTCCCCAGACTGACTTACAATTAATCATAAAGCAATTTCAAAATCTGTACAATTCTTAAAACCTTTAAAGACATTTAAAAGCAGTTTTATGGTGAAAAGACTAACAAGTTCATTATGATGTTAACTTTAATGAACTGTCTATTATGCAGTTCATTAGACTTTTATCTCCAGTTGATATCTATCTATCTATCTATCTATCTATCTATCTATCATCTCCTTTGAAATCCGTAGTAGCAAAGACTATGGACTCTGACGTTTTTCTCACTAATTTCTGCATATTTATTTTATTCTAGTCCACCTTATGCCATTGAATGGCTCTTCAGGTGTCTATCAAACCGCAACATAAAAACAAAGACATTAGACATTAAACACAACACTAAAAACAAATGAAGAGCACTGGTAAAAAGCTCCCTTTGGCAAAGACCAACTTACATAGCCAAAGCCTACCTGACTACAACGTCTTTGCTAGCACAGTGGGGGTCCACCTGGCTTCCTTCCAGAGCCACGGAGAGGCCACCAAGAAGGGCCTCTGCTGCGTCCTCACTGCATGTACCTCTGACGGGTGTCATACCAGGAGAGGGGCCTCCTCCAGAGGTCCTGGAACCCCAGCGAGCACCTATGGGAGGAGTCAGTCTTTCAGAAGAGTGAAAGATTAAGGTCTGGCAGAAGAGACACCTATTTATCTCCCTCCTAAAGGTGAAAGACCAACTCTCCTGGCAGACCATCCCACAGCTTAGGGGCAACCACTGAGAAAGTTCTCTGGGTAGCTGACCTTAATCTTGCGGGAGCAGAGTCCCGAAGATTATCCCCAGAGGAGCTTAGCTGGTGGGGTGGAAGGTGTGGGCAAAGGTGCTTCTGCAGGTATTTTGGACCCAAGCCCTGAAGGGCTTCAGAGGTAATTGTCAGCATCTGGAACTGTATCCGGAAATGCACTGGCAACCAGACTTTCAGATAGGTGGTACGTGGTCTCCACGTGACGCCCCGGAGAGCAGCCTGGCTGCCATGCTTCGTCCTGGTTGCAGTTTCCGGACTAGGCACCAGGTTAGCCCTGTGTGGAGCACACCGTAGAACCAGGCCTGCAAGTTACCGGTGCATCTGCGACTGTTTTCAGGTCATTCTCCTCCAGGAAGGGACGCAGTTGACGAAGCGGCCGAAGCTGACAGCTGACACTCTTGACACGGCTTCTGTCTGAACTGACATCTGAGGGGCCAAGTCAAGTAGCACCCCCAGATTGTGAGCAGGGTCTTTCACAAGGAGTGCAAGAACAGACAACGGCTGGACCCGCCTGTGAAGGAGGCAGGATGGTCCCATTCAGAAACACCCCCAGTGGGCAGTGTATGTTCTAATCTGGTGGGTGGTCTGTCCATCTTATATATTTCATTGGTGGGTTTTTTAAACTGATGTGTTTTTAAATCTTGATTATAATCCCATGATTTATGGCTTGGATTGACATTGAGTCTTGCTTAGAGTAGACTTACTGCAATTGGTGAAGCTTCAGTTTGTCCGGAAGAGGTTGACCAGTTGCTTGGAGAGCAGAGACTTCCTGCTTGCTCCTGGGTTTCCTTCCTTCTGGTAAATAAAGTCTGCCAAGGCCAAGTGTGAAATATGGACTTCAAAAGGTCCTACACACCTGTTTTGTTCAGGAATGGTGCTGTTCCTGCCACCACATGGAGGCGGCAGCAAAGTTCCTATTGAAGAAGCTGCGTTCAGATTGGTTGGCTCTGGAAAGGTACCTGCTCGTGTAAATGGTATCTCACTTAAACAAAATGCCTGTTTCCCTGTCAGGGTATGTTCCTTCCTAAAGTGGCTTGCGAATGGACTGGCAAAACAACAACGAGGAGGCTGCTTTTAGGACCGCCGCGTCACTCTCATTTGCAAATGCAACCACTGCAAGAAAATCGCTCCGAAGCATCATTCTGGAGCAGAAGCAAGTTTAGGGCTCTTCTAAAGGGAGGCAAAGAGGGGCTCTGCATATCTTCCTTGCAGGAGGTGTCCCACAGATGGGGAGTGCCACAGACAAGGCTCTGCCCCTTGTACTCAGCATAGTAATAGTCCTCAGTAATACACTGCCTTGGGAGGGCAATTGCTGTGGTTTAGAGACCTAGAAATAAAGAAGGGGCAGCTGGATTTCCAAGGATAACTACTTTATAGCCTCACACAGTCTGTCTGGGGCTGCATATCCTGTACTGGTATAAAGGAACAGATATTTTAAACGTGCCATTTCCAGAGTAAAACAATGGCCTTGAAATGAATTGGGGGGGGGGGGGGGGAACCTTTCCTCCAAGCAACCCCCCCCCCCCCCGGCCCACGAGCCTGATCCCCGGGCACGGTGACTCCTCTCCCTCCGATCCCGGTGAATACAAGCCCGTGGGACGCTGCAGCCTGACGCTCCTTCCAATGGGCAGGCGCCAGCCGAGTGCTCGCGGGGTTAATGGCTGCGGCAGTATCAGTGCAGCTTGTTTGGAGTGCGAGCGTATTGGAGGTATTGATTTTTCCTGCATGGAGACCAGGAAGAGGGGCCAGAATCCTCCCAGAGGGGCCTTGCCAGAGGCAACCTCACCGCTGCCTCCAAGCCAGTGGGTGATAAGCCCTGGTCGCCTGGGCAGAAAGGCCAGCGGCCTCTTTTATGAGAAAACCCTCGCCGGGAGAAGAGGCCGCCCACCAGCAGCATATGTCCCGACATATGCCTGTCGCCTCCGAGGTGCCCTGTCAGGAATCTATTAGTTAGCGAAACCACGAGAGGCGGTTGCTTAACCAAACAGCTGAGCAAGAAGGTTGCCAGATCAGTGCTGGCTCAGTCGCCTCCATCCGCTTCCCTCTGAGAGCAGCGTCGGAGTCCAGAGCAACCATCTGGGGCGGCACTCCTGGGAGAGCTCCGTGCTCATTCGGAGACCCCCGCAGAAGGGTCACAACCCCCTTGCCCTTGTGGGAAATTTCAGACAAATCCTGGTAGAAAAATGCCGCTTGTGTGTGCCTTGGGGTGACAGAATCCAGCCTGCAGCCCCTTCTCAGGAGGCGCCAGCTTCCCAAGCCTGGTCACTGTCTAGCGTGGCTGCTCCCGTGAGGAGGTGGCATCCTTAGCTGGACTGAGGAGCGGCTGGAGGCGCACGCTATTTTCAGCTGCAGAAAAACTGAGACAATGGTGCCCATTTGCTTCTGAAGCATCTAGTCCATGGGTCCTCAAACTACAGCCCGTGACCCGATCCGGCCTGCCATGCCCGTTCATCTGGCCTGCCTCAGAGGTTCTGAACTCCCCTCACCTGTGCCTGCTGCCGCCGCCTCACCACATATGCAGCGAGGCGGCGGTTTGCTCGCTCGCAGATTGTTTTGGACTCACTTGGAGATCTCTGAGCGAGCGAGCGAGCCACTGCCTTGCTGTGCACGCACCTGCGGCCACCGCACTGGCCCACACCCGTGGGCATCCCCGCCTCACCGGCCTGCGCCCGCTGCCTTTCAGCTGCCCCCGTTGAAAAAGTTTGAGGACCCCTGATCTAGTCCCACAGAGGCAAGCCCCTCCTGCATGTGGGTGTCAAGCCAGATTCCCTGAATGGTCCCTCCATCAGACACTTCTGCATGTTTAAACAGACAGACCCGGCTGACCTGGACTGTCCAGAATTTTCCAGATTGACCCATCAATGCAGCAATCAGGAATGCGTTCCGCACTGTTGTTCCCAGTGTTTCTGATTGGTTTAGAACCTTACGTCATGCCTAAAGACATCAGGATGCTCTTGTACTACGATTATCTGGAAACTTAACACTCTGTATTGGTGTACGTGACTGGCAGGTTCTAAAAGTGTCTGTTCACGGGTGTGATGTTGTAGTTGGCGGTGGAGCCGCAAGCTGTCGCAAGTATCCTGGGTGGTCTCACCTGTGAAAGTGCTGGCGTTCAAGGCGATCCAGTCTTCCCTGCGGGTCCTGGTAATTCATTCGCACCTTGGAACAGCAGGTGTCTGGACATGGCTTCCGGATACTTGTGTCCGCATGGAACAAGAACCCCCTTCCTGCCCGTGAGACCCAGGGGCCAGCTCGGCTGGGCAGAGTCAGCTCAGGGCCTGAGGGGGCTTTCATTCAGGGGTTCAGCACATGAGACCAGTGTGTACGGATCCGACCCTGACGGGCTCCCTAAATCCGCTCCCTGAAGCAACCTCTTCCCTCTCCCACTAATGTCACAGTCAACGTCATCGTCGTAGTCAAACTGCGAGGGACACACAGCTCCAAGGGGCAGGAAACGGGCCAAGTGGGGAAGATCCATGGGTCCCGGTAATTCATTCCCACCTTGGGACAGCAGGCGTCTGGACTTGGCTTCTGGACACGTGTGTCCACTGCTGATGAGGAGTGCCCCCGACGGCAGGAAAGTCACAGTTCATTTTCTCCTTTCTCATCACACCAGAACCCTGCGACGGGGTCACCCAATCAAGCCCATCGGATGCCCATCGGACCCCCCATAACCCATGATGGCCACCTGAGACCCTTCCCCAAATGCCTCCTTGGAGGTTGTTCTGGGGGGTGGCAGCAAGGGGGGAGGCTCCTTCACGGCGGCCTCCTGCGTCCTGAATGCCGCCCCCAGCGAGGGCTGCTGGGGGGCAGCATCGTCATCTGCTGGGCACCTGGTCCAGAGCTTCCTCTGCTCCCAGGCACGGGACAGGGATGTCACGAGATCCCAGGAGTTCTCATCAAGGGTTATTGACATTGCTTCCCTTGCCCACGTATCCTTCCCATGCTACCACGTTGCATGTTGAGACCTGCAGGCCCTCCTTGCAGATCCACACAGTGCATGCAGGCGTTCAGTCCCTGCCATTCCGGCGACATCTGCGCAGGATCTTGGGGGCCGTGTTGGGGGAGATGGCCCAGTGATCTGACTCAGGATTCGGCTCTTTGCAGTGTTCCTGTGTGGGGCAAGTGGAATGTGCAGGAAGGCGCTAGGACGGGATGTCAGCAAGCGAAGGAATAAAGCATTCGCGTCTATGCAGCCCCATGAACTCCAGAGTCTACGGTGGCTGCACTACTGGCCTTATAGGCAGACGGAAAGACATTTTTCATGGTGGCTCCATGACTTTGGAAGATGGCTTGCCTTCAGCCTTCCCAGACATGGCTGCTTGGCACTCTTCCTTTTAGCTCTGAAGGGCAGGAGGCCTTTCAGGGCCCGTGGGCCCATTTGGCAGTCTGAGAAATTGCCCAGAGCAGCAGCACAAAATGGCTGCCATGAGGCCGAGTACGAAGCAGAGGGGGGGGGGGCGAGTCCCAACACACTCCGCGATCCCTTTGCAGCCACATTTTTCATCATGAGCACCCCCTCTTTTAAAAAACCCACCTTTTCCCAAAAAAAAAAAAAAAAAAAGTTAGTTAAAAAGACTAATAAATATATATATGAGGTATAGACGCCAAGAAAGTATATATGGAACACATAGATATTCACAGGCACTCTGTGAACACTTCAGCCGTTGGGGTATAGAAATCAAATAAATAAAGATATTGTCTGCCCTTGAAGGGTATTATATTTTCTTAGCCATTTCAGTGAATCATAGAATAGGAACTCCGGGAAGCTCAGGAGACATTTGGGCCACCCAGAACCCACTGGGGCGCCATGCAGTAAGTGCGCATATACATAGACTCTTAGGAGAGTAGAGTTGGAAGGGGCTGTGGAGGCCATCAGGGCCAGCCCTCGGCTGCTGCAGGGGACCAGTTTATACCACCCCACCCAGAGGGCTGTCCAGGTTCCCTCTGAATGTCTCCAGTGTGGGGGAGCCCCCCACCTCTCCAGGCAGCTGGCTCCACCGTCAAGAGGATTCAGTCTGGGCAGGGTCAGCTCCAGGGCCTGCCGTTGCTTCCAGGACTGGCCTGGCCTCGCTAGCACCTGGCCTCACTTTTCCTGCCTTGCCTTGCCTTGCCTCTGGCGCGCCTGCATCATGCCGAGACCTGTGCCCACCACCGCCCTCCCTCCCTCCCTGGTCCGGCGCTCCCACTGCGGATGCCTGCCGCCTGCGTCCCGGGCGGAACAGACTTTTTGTTACAGCTTGCAAGGGGAGCCTTGTCTTTCAGATCCCTTGCAGAGGGGCAGCTGGGAGCGGGAACAAAGCTGAATAAATGACTTGAAATCCTTGTGACCCCAGATGATTTAGGGAGCCCATAAGCCATGATGAACCCATTTGAGTATGACTGCTTCAGATCATGAAATCCTGAAACAGTTTACACAGAACAACATCAAAATCACAGCTGCATGTGAAGAAGGTGTTCCGGCATGTGGACAACATTAATAAGAAGGCCAACCCTTGGGCTACAGAATGACCAACAGGCCCCGCCAGAGACCGTAAAGACTGGCCAGCTACATACAGATGGATGTGGACATGGGCAGGCAGTTTATTATAGTGGGTGGCAACGTGGGGATTTTTCCGTACCCAAACTGGGGCTTATGCAGATTCTGCTCTTGGTCCTTCCTTAATGTTGAATTGTGTGGGAAAAGTCATTTTGCTGCAACTGTTGTGAAGCCATTGAGATGAAGCTCTGCCAAAGATCTGAACCAATGTAAATGACCAAGAGATCGGCCAGCAGGATGTGCTCCCCCTTCCGCCCGCCTGGGAGGTGGATGTGGCCCCCACTTCAGTGTGTTCCTGCTCAGATGGGGGAGCTAAAGCGAGAAGGAAGCGGGAGCACTGAGGGGAGGAGTCCCAGGCAATCCAGCCAGAGCCCTCGTGCCACCCTGGCTGGAGCGCCGGTCTGGGGCTCCGGGGTCCTGGGTTCTAGACCCCGACAGGCCATGAAGCTCGCAGGGTGACTCGCATTAGTCACTGACTCTCACCCCGACCCCCTCACAGGGTTGTTGTAAGGACAAAATGCAGAGGGTGATCAGTAGGGTGTCTTGGGTTCCTTGCAAAAGGAAAGAGGTGGGCTTTATTATTATTATTATTATTATTATTATTATTATTATTATTATATTATTATTATTATTTACAGAAATGCCTACAATTCCATATATGCACAGGATTGCAGTCTAATGGTGGCTACTTGCCCTGATAGTGCAACAGAATAATTTTAAATCTTGGACTTAATGCTCTTGCAAGCTCCCCTTTAGGTGGCCATGTGCGTGATGTCAGTTCAGCGGTTTCTCTCTGCCTTGCTCCCAACTCCACAGTCCCATGCTTTAGAAGGCCTTCGGTGTTCCTTAAAGGTTAGAGGGCGACACAGCTGCTCACCTAACGTACGCTCTCAAGATGTGCGGCTCTCTGCCCGACACCAGGTGCCCCTCGCTTGCGGCTCCCTGGGGGCCCTCCTGGATTGAGAGACCCTGGGCAGCCGCCTGCCCCCGACTTGGGCATCACCAAAGCAAGGAAATGCATTGCAGAAAAAGAGGGCCCCGATGTGCACAAAGTTTTTACCTAATTTATACATAAGGATGCACTTTCGGAAATTGCAAGTACAAATCTGTACTGATGTACACGTACAAATTAATGCCATCTGGCTGTAATGGAGAAAATGGGAGCCAGCTCACCTGTGCACCTGCCTGCCCAGGGCCCAGCCAGGGATTGCCTTTTCCTGGAGCTGTGCCTGGGGCGGGCCGTCCTTCAAGCAGGTCAGAGGCGAGGGACCTGCA
The DNA here is from genome assembly GCF_004798865.1 of Varanus komodoensis. NCBI lineage: Eukaryota > Metazoa > Chordata > Lepidosauria > Squamata > Varanidae > Varanus > Varanus komodoensis. The sequence goes on from NW_025335684.1 coordinate 14,401,072, forward strand.
GCCCTCCAGGTGTTGTGGGGTGCCCAGCCCCATCAGGCCCAGCCAGCGTGGCCCAGGGCCAGGGAGGCTGGTAGTTGCAATCCACCCGCATCTGAAGGAGCAGCGGGTCTGCACCCCCAAGCAGAGGCTGCCTGCAACAAAGGACCGTCCTCTGCAAGACGTGGCCCGCGGCCACCCTGCCCCCAGAGCGGGCGATTGCTGGAAACGTGTTGCTTCCCTCCCTCTGCCTGGACCCAGCTCTGCAGAGGGAGCCCCTCTCCTCCTTCCTGGGCCTTTGCTGCGGGGCTGCCCAGGTGATGAAGCGGCGAGGGGGTGGAGCAGCGGGGCCAGGCGGCCCGGAGGTGGGCAGTGGCCCCTCTGCTGAGCTGTGGGCCTTAGCAGATGCCCTTCAAGACCACCCCGTCCTGCCAGCCCTGGGCAGCCTCTCCAGACCCACGTCTGCTCCCGCCAGGACTTCACTGGCACAAGCCGCCTCGCCTCAGGCTCCCCGGCCCTGCCGCCCCCACGCAGCACGTCGTTCTTCCCCGCTTGTCCTGCAAGAAGGCGGCGGCGGCATCGGTGACGTCAGGGAGCATATTGAAGGGGTGATGGCCGCCTCCGCTTATCAGTCACTGCTCGGATCTGTCTGTGTATCTAAACATGTTTGTCGAGCCGGCAAATGGGCCAGATAGAGGCTATTGAGGCAGGAGGGCGGCCAGCGCGAATGTTTGGAGAAGACTAAGTGCTCCCGTGGGGGGCGGGTCGCGCGTCACCAGCGTGAGGGGGGTGTGGGCACAAGGCCGCCGTCTCTGGGCACAGGGGGAGAGAGTGGCTGTTCCTCCTCTTCGGAGCAATGGAATCCCAAAGGACCAGCACGGATCCTGTGCGCCCAAGGAGGGCAGCAGAGCGGCCACCGCCTCCTGTGCTGGCGGAATACAGTCCCCGCCAGCTCCAGCCAGCTTGGCCATTGGTTGGGGCCTCCGTAGGGTCCGAATAGTCTAAAACATCTGCAGAGCTACCCTTGGGGGGCTGTGCTATTTCCTCTTCCACGCAGCACTTTCAGCAAGGGGAGGCTGTGGCTTTGCCTGAAGGAGGCCTCTGGTCCCAGGCCTGTGACCTTCATCGTGGAGTCAGCTGGGATTTCCCTCAAGTGGGCAGTGGAGGGTCAGCCACATGCAGCCCACAGGCTGCCCACTCCTGCCTATTCCTCCCAGACGCGCCCACATCAGTAGCCGGGGCACCCCCACGGCTAGGAGCACATTAGCTATAGATGCCCGGCGAGTGGAACGTACATATCGGAGCCCCCCCAGAGCTGCTCGCGGGCGAATAATCTGACCCTGATGTCAGGCAGCTTTCTCTGTAACTTGTACCGCAACCGGATGAGGGAGGTCAATATTTTGACCCTCTTGTTGCCGACGCCGGACAGAGGCTCATGGAGTGAGAGGCTTTGCTTAAGGGCTGCCCCGTGAATTCAGAAGTGAGGCTCAAGCGAAGGAGTTCCTCATCTGGAACTCGCTTTTGTAACCACCTCACAGAGGACCCTGCAGAGCCATGGAAGGGCTTCTCTGCTGATGGATGTGGCCTTTGCTAAGCGTTTTTAAACCGCCATTCCAGTATTTAGGAAATCTTTGGCTACCAATTAATTAAGCTGATTAATCTTAGAATTAGCCAATTAATCTTAGAATCATACAGTTGGAAGGGGCCACAGGCCATTGGGACCAACTGCCTGCTCAATGGAGGACTCAAGTCATCCATCCGGATTTCTCCCAGGCCTGACCCCGCTTCGTTTCACACTAATGGCCATGATGATGGTCTCTTGCACCCGTCTGCCTCGCGAAAGACTCGGACTGCCAATTTCATTCCTCTAAGCCCTTTTTCCTTGCTTGTGAGAAGGAAAGGCTGAAGCCCTTAGACTGTGTTGGAATACCGCTTCATCCTTCCTAGGCCCCTAACAAGGCTGGCCCTGAGGTTGGTCTTGTGACCCCGGAGCCACCGCTGGTGCTGATTTCTCTGTAGCAAATCGTAGAATAGCAGAGTTGGAAGGGGCCATAAAGACCATTGGGTCCAATTTCCTGCTGTTGAAGGACACCAGTTTTTACCATGCCACTCAGATGGCTGTCCAGTTCCACCTTGAATGTCTTTAGTGTGGGAGAGCCCCCACCTCTCCAGGCAGCTGGTTCCACTGCTGTATTGCTCTGACAGTGAGGAAGCTTTTCCTGACGTCCAGCCTGAATCTGGGTTGCCGCAACTTGACTTGATTATTCCATGTCCCGCACTCTGTTATCAGCGAGAGGAGAGCTTGACCTTCCTTTTTGCAACTGATATGGAGTGCTATCATCTCCCCACTCAGCCATGGCTGGGCACTGGCCGTGACTTGGCTCCTTCCCCACTGGCCCCACTCTCGCCGACCAGTGCTGCCTGGAGGCTGGGACAAAACGAGACACGTCGGGGACGATTCGGGCCGTGCGAGCGCCACCTTGTTTGTGCCGGGGACAACAGGGCAGAGTGAGGCGAGCCACGCCACCCTTCCCCTCTGGGTGCCCCCTGCTCTTCTCTGGGGACACCAGCAGCTGGGCATGCATCCAGACGTCTCCTCTGCCCCCTGTGCAGCACTCCTGTGCCGTTCCAAGACCCGCACATGCCCCACCTGTGGGCCCAAAGCCACGGCACTCCTGTCCCGCCCAGGTTTGGTCCGGGGCCAGGCAGCGCTGGCCCACCTCCCCAGCCTCGCCCTTCCCCTGAACAGGCACGCCGCCCTTGCGTGCAGGGGGGAAACTTACTAGAGATCAGTGAGCGTGGCGTTCACCCTCAGGGCAGAAGCCAGGGCCGCAGTCCCTTCGTCCCCGATGGCGTTTTCCTGTAAACTGAAGCAGCAGTGCGGGGATCAGTTTCCCTGCATCTCTCTTTCTCCAGGGAGGAACTCACCTGTGCACCTCTCGGACGTTATCGGGCCTTGCAGGGAACTCCTGACAAAAGGGCAAACACGTTTAGGTTGCCCCAGGAGAAGTGCAGCTTCAGAATTACAGAAGGCAGCAGTTCTACTCTCCTCTGTCCTGAGCAGGCCTCACCTCGAATATGTTGGCCTGTTCTGGACCTTCAGAAGGGTTCTGCTCAAGGTCAGAGGAGAGCAGCAAAGCTGATCAGGGGACTAGGAGTCCTACGAGGAAAGATTGGACAGGAGGAGCATTTCTGGCCTTGAGAAAAGAAGGCTGGGGGGGCACATGATGGCACTCGTCAAGCACCTCAAAGGTCGTAACACAGAAGAAGGCCACAACCTCTTCTCCACCCTTTTCCAAAAAGCATCTCATGGCCATCTGACTTTGCCCTCACATTTTAAAATTCATCCAGCATTGGAAATACTAACATTTGGCATTTGCATTCCCTAATGAGACATCTTTCTTTCTTTTTTTAAGGAGAAGATGATTAGCATTTTCTCAATAGTCTTCCCTGCAAGTTCAGTAAAGCAAAACCAGCTATTTCTTAAAAATCCAGGACACACACAAACCCCAATTATAGTGCACTAAAGTTTTGAATTTTAATGGTTATGCTCTTTGTTTTAGGAACAAAGATAAGCTGAGCCAAAGGAAAGGCTCAGCTTTAGGATTAATGCCTGAATATGCAGAATGAGGAGATACGTGACATGTGAAATCGTGACAAGATGTCTTGGCCAGCAGCTTCTGCGATCATACCACCGACCTGCAGTCCTCTGTCTTATGCCCTCAGTACACCTGAGCCAGTGAACTCAGGATCCTGTGTGCAACTGTGCCTGGGACGAGGCAAAGCTGCTTCAGTCAACGCCTCGCCACGCTTGATGGCAGGTTCTTTTCTCCAGGTGGCCATTTTCACCTGTGTAGATCCAGCATTGGAGAAGGGGAGGGAAGGAGGGCTGTGACTCTCATTCGAATTGGCTCAAGTCCATTGCCCCCTCCCCACCCGCTGGCAACCCTCTTTTCCCCTTCTGAGCCTAGTTGTGACCTTGGGGACACAGCCCTCCCGGTTTCTGCCAGACCAGCTGCGAGGGGCTTGGTCTTCGCCATGCCAGTTCCAAGGCTGCAGGTCACCAGTTGGTTGCAAGGCCCCCGGTTCCAAGGGCATAGGACCTTGGAGCTGGGACCGGGCATAAACCCAGACAATGCTGGGGGGCCATAGGATTGCAGGTCCCTGGAGAAAAGAAAAGCATTCAGCAAGTTACCCCTGTGAAAAATTATTCAGGCAGAAACCCAGCATCATAATTACTACATGCAGGTTATCTCAGTTGATCTGACTTGCTCTCTGGCTTGTGATCTTGGCCACATTTTACTATTCTTCTGTAGAACTTTGCAAACCTCATCAAAAATGATATGAGAGACAGTGTGGCGTAGTGGTGAAGAGCCTGGGACTGGGACTCAGAGGATCTGGGTTCTAGTGTCCACTCGGCCATGGAGCCAACAGGGTGACTCTGGGCCAGTCACAGACTCTCAGCCCAACCTCCCTCACAGGGTTGTTGTTGTGGGGATAAGATGGAGGAGGAGAATGATGCAAGCTGCCTTGAGCCCTTTGTAGGAAAAAGGCAGGATATAAATCGATAAATAAATAAATAAATAAATAAATAAAAAGCTGAAATCCTCGGCCACCTGCAGCAGCCGAATGCGACAGGTACAGCTATTTTCACTATGCGGGCGGTGGTGAGGGAGTCGCCTACCACACAGGGCCATTTAAGACGAGGAAAGAAGGGTGAACACCCTAAGTGAACCCCACCAACGTGGCTGAATTCCACCTCCAGGGCGAGTCCGCGTGACACAGCAAGGGCGGCTCTCGCTGCGGGGAAGCCACTCTGTGTGGGTTAGTTTCGGAGCCAGACCCAGGGTGCCCGATGGATGGTCAGGGCTGCCCCGGGTTGTCTCCTTCTGCCCTTCTCCTTCGGTCCTCGCTGGGATTCAGAAGCTGCACAAATGCACTTTTATAGAGATAAACAGTCCCTGGCCAGTTGCAGCTGCCAAATGCCAACCGAGGGGCAGTGCGTGGCTGCGTATGGGCTGAACGGCGCGCGGTTGACAGCAGCCAGCTGCCCATCCAGCCGTTGGAGAGGAGGCAGCCGCAGAGTCGGCGCACCGAATGCAGTGGACTTAAAATCTTCCTCTTATTAATGGAACCCCCTTGATTCCCAGTGTTCCGCTGACTCCACAGCGCCCTCCACCTTTTTGACACTTTCCTGTGCCTCCAGCAAGTCCAGGAGAACTTAAGGCCACCTCCTTTTCACCGCCGCTTTTCTCGGCCAGTACTGCCGTTCCTCGACAGCTGCCAAAATCTCCTGGGAAGAAGGCGGAATGGGATTGGGTGACCGGAGCCACCTGAGTGGGCACTCCCGTCTGATCTGTCCTGTTCTCATCCCTCTGAGTTGATTTCTTAAAATCTCTTGCAAAAGGCATGTGCAGAGCAGGTCAATTAGCCTCCATGGTCATTCGTCCTCCGTGGCTGGGTGAAGCTGTTGCACATGGCCCAGCGGTCCAGGAAGGGGGCATCCTTGGCTCTGTGAACTGGAAGTGGAAATGGTGGGCATGCGCTCACACACAGTGCACACCCCTCCAATTCTGTGTGTCTCCCACACAGGCAGGCACACGTGCGCGCGCGCGCACACACACGCACACACGGGATGGCTGCAAGGCTCCCCTGCAGACAACGGACATCTCTTAAGGGTTTAACATATTAGGTTGCTGCCAGTGATTTATGATACAAAATGATACCAATAAATCAATTAGGAATCGGAGGGGAAGCAAGCCATGAAGATCATTATGACCAGCCTATTAGAAATGGGCTTAGGCAGGGAGAGAAAAATGATTAAGGTAGGAAAGCAGGAACCACCATACCGATAAGAAAGCGGGGGAGCCACTGATCTGAAAACTGATTGCCGTGTACTGGGGTGCGGCCGGGCTGGGGAAGCTTGCTCAGCATCCAGCCTGACAAAGAATTTAGACGAACGCCAAAGGTTGGTCACCTGTTTGTAAACCCTGAGCCGGCCCCTAGAAAGGTAGTGCCCTTCTGTAATCATTTGCTTATTGATGCAGATAATTAGCTGCCAGGAATGTCCAAAGGTTGGCCACCGCTCAGTGGTGGAGCACAGGCTTGTGTGCAGGAGGTCCCAGCGCAGTTCCAGCGTCTCTGTGCGGGACTGAAAAGGCTCTTCCAAAGCTCTGGAGAGCCACTGCCTTAGCAGCCTCGGCGAGCTGATGGGCTGACTCCATACGTGGTCCTCAAAACAGAGAAGGCAGGGAGCTAAGCCAGGTTGCTTGCTAATGTTTGCAGATCGAGCTGTTGCGACAGGTACAGGAGCCAGGGCCATCTGAACGCATGGGCCTGGTGGGCACTTGCCCGTGGGCCCCATACTGGTCTGTGTATGTAACCCTTGGAAAATGGGAAAACTTCCAAAATTAGCAGTAGTTGTAGTTGTCGTAGGGGCCCCAGTACACTGCTTGCCCGGGGCCCATCATGCTGTCAAGACGGCCCTGACAGGAGCAAGTTGGTTCGGTAAAACATAAAAATCGACACCCTTATATTTGTATACTGTTTACCAGGCCGGGTTTAAGATACTAGTACTAATGTACAAAGCCGTGAGCAACTTGGGATCAAGATACTTGAGAAAACTTGGTCAAATTGACTTATTAACTTAGTCAGTGCTATTGGTGGTTCCATGCGAACCCCCTGCCCCTACTGGGGAAGAGCCTTCCATGCGGTGGCCCCATTTGGAGGAATTTCCTGCCCTGCAGATCAGGTGAGCACCAACAGTGTGTTGTTTTCAGCACTTGCTGAAGAACTTCTTGTTCCAGGAAGCCTTTCTTGCTGGCCGGCCATGGATTTAATGGGATCCTGTTTTTTTAAAGTACTGCTTTAAATATATGAATTTGTTAAGCTTTGTAACACTCACTGACCCAGAAATAAAGATATGTACTCACTGAATCATTCTAAACCAACACTTGAAAAGGTATCTAGAAAGTGGGAGGGATGAGAAGGGTCCAGCGCCCTCTAATAGCTGAAGGCCAGTCCAGAGGGGGCTGCATAGCCATGGCTGGGATGTGCCGGACTACAGACTGCCCTTGCAGGCCAGCTTCCTCTGAACCAGCGGGAACACAGTATCCCTTGGCCTTTGCACAGCACACTTTCCAGTTTAAATAATGCAAACAAGGATGTCTTGATTAGGAGAAAGAGCACTCCAAAATGCATGTATTGTGGGAAATTGCTTTTGTGTATGAGGAGAGACAGTGCATCATAATGCAGTCCCCTAATTGTGCTGTGGCGCAACTGAGCGGCATACAAATGGCTTCAATCAATCAATCAATCAATCAATAAATAAATAAATAAATAAAGTTTGCCAAAACTCCTTTTCAGAAGTTTGCAAACTGAAGCAGAAACAGGATGGAAAGATTTTGTGACTGAACACATGTGAAAACAGCAGAAAACGACGTGCACAGATTCCCCCACTCCTTGTTTTCTGCTATATTTTCCTGTGTCCCCCCCGCCCCCCGGCCCCGTGTCAGATTGGTCTTTTTTGCTTACTGCTGAAGCTATCAGGAGAGTAAAGCTACTGTCATACATAAAAAGAGGGGCATACAAAACAAAAATAGCAGGAGGGCAAGCCAGTCAGGCACCTCCACCTGGGCAGGGGGAGCCCGTAGCCAGCCAGTCACTTCCCTGCTCAGGCCCGGCACCCTTTATTTGCACACGAGTTGTTGGATAAGCGTTACTTTCTTCTGGAGATGGTCCCTACTCCTGGAGTCAAAATACCATGAAATTTAATTTTACGCCTATTTGACAAGGCTTGATTTAGTCTCCAAATCAACATCGAAGATAAGAGTCCTCTGCCAACGTGTATCCGGGCGGTTTGGCAGCTGTGGCTGCAGAAATAATAGGGGAATCGGCAGAATAACACTCGAAAATCCCCCAGGAAGTTGGCCATTAAGGTGAGCCCTATCTCCCATCCCCGCCGACTCCTTGTCTACCGTGTTCTCCCGTTGCTGGGCACTAAAGCAAACCAGAGTTTTGTTTACCGAGTCTACGATTACAATACAGCCGCCAAATATTTGCTAGCCCCCAGTTTTGCAGCTCCACTATAAATACTTCGGCCCCAGGTGGAAGGGCTGAGAGTCGGCAGAGGTGAAGTGGGGCTCCAGCCACGGCAGCCAGGTAAGCGCGAGGGAGGCTGGGGACAAGTGGAGCGACTTGCAAGCCACGATCTCTAGCTGGGAGCTGCCAGTTCTGCTCGCAGTCGCAGTCGAAGGCGGGGGCCGCCCTTCATGACATCCGCTGCTGCACAGGCTTCATGGCTGAGTGGCGATTTGAACCCACCTCTCCTGACACTCTTGTGACTACAACACACAGGGTGGTCAGGTTGTAGGGGACACAGGGAGGGGGAGGCCATGCTCTCCCCCCCCCCCCCCAAAATCTCCTCTCTGAAAAAGAGGGGAAATCTCTCAAAGATTAAAGGGGGAAGTTTTGTGCAGATTGCTGTCAGCTGTGCTGGTTTTCCGACTTGTAGAGAGAGGTGCCTCCTTCGTTCTCTTTTTTCTAGTGTGAGGGAGCATTGCACAACGGGGTAGTGCAGGGGCACCTCAAATGGCAGGTGTTTGTGGGGTGTCTGATTGCTGAAGGAACCCCCTTATTCAGAAGCTCCCCGAATGTAGAAAACTAGCATACCAGGGAGAAAACGTTGCCCTTTCCCTTGTATGTGAATATACGCAGGGATCTTTTGATCAAAATAGATCACAGAATCATAGAATAGTAGAGTTGGAAGAGGCCAAGAAGACCATCAGGTCCAACCCTCTGCTGCTGCACGACACCAGGTCACACCATCCCACTCAGAGGGCTGTCCAATTTCTTTCTGAATGTCTCTGGTGTGGGAGAGCCCCCCACCACTCCAGCTGAACGGTCCCACTGTTGTGTTGCTCTGACCGTGAGGAAGCGTTTCCTGATATCTAGCCTGAATCTGGGTTGGTCCAACTTGGCTAGACTATTTTGTTCCCTACACTCTGGTATCAGCAAGAAGAGATTTTGAACTTCCTCTTTGTGACAGCTTTTGAAGTACTTATAGAGGAATATCATGTCCCCCCTCGGTCTTCTCTTTTCAGGGCTGACCATGCCCAGTTCCTTCAGTCTCTCCTCACAGGGCACTGCCTTCAAACCCTGGATCATTTTTGTTGCTCTCCTCTAGACCCTTTCTCATTTTTCTGCATCTTTCTTAAATCTTGGTGCCCAGAACTGGACACAATATTCCAGATGAAGTCTGACTAGTGAGGCGTATAGGGGAACTGCTACTTCTCATGATTTGGAAGTAATACTTCTAATAATGCATCCCAAAATAGCATTTGCCCTTTTGCAGCTGCATCACATGGTTGGCTCATATTTAGCTTGTTGTCCACAATAACTCCAAGGTCTTTTTCTTTCTCATTTCTTTCGAGCACCATGTACTCCCATCTGGTATCGATGCCTCTGGTTTCCTTTTCCTAGCTGGAGGGCTTGGCACTGGTCCCCAGTGAATCTCATTCTGTTGCTTTCAGCCCAGCATTCAAGTTTATCAAGGCCGCCCTGGACCTTCCTTCTGTCTTCCAGGGTGTTTGCTGCCCCACCCAGTTTTGCATCATCTGCAAAGGTGTCCTCTTTCCTTGTGCTTCCTCATCTGAATTGTGAACGAAGATGTTGAAGAGCACTGAGATCTGCACCTCATATGCCATTTGAAGCGATACACTCAGCTATTATTCTATTTATATTTCTATCCTGCCTTTTTTCCTTCCAAGGAACTCAGGGTGGCTTGCATCATTTTCCTCCTCCTCTCAAATATAGCTTCACAACAACAACCCTGTGAGGTAGGCTGGGCTGAGAGTCTGTCACTGGCCGAGAGTCACCCATCGAGCTCCTGAATGGAGATTAGAACCCAGCTCTCCCCTTAACCACACGTCCCGCTCTTAACCACGACACCACACTGACTCTCTGCCGCTTCAGTGTAGCATTTCCATCCCAGACAGAGGCCCTCTTCAGAGGTCACGCTAATGACTGTTCTTCTGAGAGAGACTGGCCATCCATGGGGAAAACATTCCTGTTTAAAATGAGAACAGCCAAGTGTGCAGGGTCCTGACCAGGGATAAGGCACCCCAATTTAAAGCGCTGCTAATTCGAAGAGCCCCATTGCAAGAGCCTTAAACATGTGTGTCAAAATTTGTGTGGCTCATTTTTGCAAGAAGAAAATGTACTTGTGTGTGGGGAGGGGTGACTTAGAGCGCAGAAAGAACAAAGGAGGGGCGGGTGCCGAGCCCGCTCTTTATTCCTGCTCCAAACCATTCCCCAGCAGGGCCAGCCCCCCATGAGGCACCGTGAGTCGCCTTCCTCGGGGAACATGCACAGCGTTCTTCACCACCGTTTGGGGCGCTGCTGGAAGAAGGGTGGTCTGGGGACCCTTCCCCAACCTGCCTCCACTCTCCCGGGGGGGAGGAATAAGAATAAAAATCGTGTCCTGAGAACAAGCCAAATGTTTCTTTAGTAAGGACGCCTTTGGTTTCCTGTCTATGGGTGGCCCCACTTCGGCTTCAGGCTGATTGGCAACCAGCATCGGAGTCTGCTGTTAGGGGGAGTCATGGTCACGCCTGGGGTCAAGCAGCATGAGAACCCACCCCAAGGGTGGCTTGAGCGTGGGACGTCACCGAACCTAGGGCTGTTGTTGAAACGTGGGTTGCCACATTGTCTGAATTCAGTGGCACTAACAAGCCGCAGCTGGTTAACCACGAACAACCCACGTAGGCTGTTCACCATGGCTTGTCATCTCAGCTGGGTTCAGACAACACAATCACCCGTGTTTCTACAGCAACCCAAGGCTCCTTGACAACCCATATTCAACCCTAAACTGCTGTGCTGTCTGAACTCAGTGAACAATGATGAACTCTTGCCCTGCTATGCATCTCATCTCTGGCAGCTGACGCTTCCTTCTCCTTCTTGTTATTTCAGCTAGAGGCCCAACGCAGGGGAGAACATGGCCACAGGGGTAATGCAAAACTTAAGCAAGTTTAAGCTACCTGCAGTATTCCGTCATTCATTATCAACCACTGCCTGCCAGGAGATGATTTTCCAAGACTTCTCCGAGGAGGAAGAAATGGAAGAGGAGGAGGAAGAGGAGGAGGAGGAGGAGGAGGAAGAAGAAGAAGAAAGGGGGGGAAAGAAACCAGCAGACAAGCTCGCAAGCTTCAGTGCTGGCAGAGGGAACGAGGCCGCTGTTGCTGACGGCAGCGCGGTTGACACGGAAATGACACTGCAGCTGCTTCGCTTTGCCGAGCACATTAGCAAGGATATCCAGCGGTATTTTGGGAGGAAGAGCAAAGAGCAGGATGCAGACGCTTGCAACATCTACGAGGACTGCTGCTCCCCTCCCTGGTCCGCGCGGGAGCAATACTACACTGACCTCCTCAGGGTTTCGCAGCATGGGGAGCCCGGACGAGGCGAGGTCCCGTCTGGCTGCAAGAGGCCTCCACTGCAGCTGGACCAGCAGCTGTGGGGCTCCCTGTGCAGCAAGGATGAGGCCGAGAAGCTGGGGCCGCTGGCGGAGCTCTTTGAGTACGGCCTGTGCAGATGCGCCAGGCAACCAGCCTCCTCCGGCCACAAGAAGCTGCGGCTGGAGCACAAGTACGGGCATGTGGCCCCCATGCACGGCAGGAAGCTGCCCCCGTCGTTCTGGAAGGAGCCGTCGCTCAGCCCCCTGTGCGTTCTCAGCGGCAATCCCCCAGATTTTAGTGACCTGCTGGCCAACTGGACTTCTGAAACCAGCCAGGAGGAGCTTCATGCCAGCCGAGAGCTTGCAGGCGAGGCGAGTGGGCGGGCCGCGGACGGCGAGCATTTGGGCAGCCTTTGAGGTTTGCGGGCGCAGAAACACGCTCGCCCTGCTCACACTTGGGCCCTGCCTGGTGGGTGCCGAGCTGGGAGACTCCCTTCCTTCCCCCACTCCACTTGTGTATCAGGAAATAAACAGCACAGGGACAGGGCCTCCCGCCTTTCCCAGTTAAGCAGGAAAACTGGCCCTGAACAGACTTCTTGGCCAGCAGAGACCACAGAGCAAGCCTTGCTGGGCCTTTGGGAATGAGGTGACAGAGCGTAGAACAGGCGGACCCGGTGGCCAGGGAGGTGTAACCAGAAAAGATGGCCTCCATCTCCAAAGCGGAGCCCTGTGATCCGTCTCTCCCTTTTACCCACAGAACAACTCTGCAAGTAGGCGAGGTGAGTCAGGGACTGGCCCAAAGTCGCCCAGCCGGCTTCACAGCTGAAGGAGGTCGGGAGTTCCCGATCACCCCATGCTGGTGTTAAGGTAAATTAAATCGAAATGCAGCATACCTGGCCATCATGGGGGAGACTGCCAGTGGCCTGCGTCTCTTGCCTGGTCCTCAATGGTCCCAGGACTGGCTGCTGATGGGCTGCCACAGGACCCCCCTTGCCCCTCCTTGAGATGGCTCTTTATCTTTCCACAGCCTTTGGACCCAGAAAGCCTTCAAACAAAGGGCAGCTTCAGTGGGAGGACCAGCCTCTGACGGCCCTTCAGACTGAGGGCTCTTCTCTGCAAAGCAGGGCACACACCCACCCAGCTGTTTCCGTGCAGCCAGTGAGGAGGAGCAGGTGTGCAGGCAGAGGCTGACCTTGCAGCCTTGAACTGGGCCATCAGAAGTGCTCCGCAGAGGCCAATGCATGGAATAGATGCTGCATTTGTAAAATGATAATCCCAGAGGACAGGAATGCTGCTGTGGGCAAGGGCAAGGGCAAGGGCCGTGAGGCAGCAGCATCCGAATGCGAGCAATGGCAGGCTTGCCTTTGGGGGGCGGTTGCAAACGTTGCAATGCTTGGAATGTCTGGGAGCAAGCCCAGAGCGCAGCGCGATTGGCATAGCCGTGTGTCTCCGGCTAAGCAAACCTCTCCTCTTTGCACAAAAAGACCCTTATCTCAGGCAGGCAGGCAGCTCCGCGCTCTTCTCCCCCACCCCCCTGGAAGGCCAAGAGTCAACAAACCAGGGCAGATGAGAAGGATTAGGGAAGGAGGAGAGCTGGTTGATATCCAGTCCTTATGCCCACATTGTCCCTGGGCCCTCCTGAGTTCTTGGGTTCTTTCCTGAGGTTTTAAAAGCTGATGGACAGACCCGGGCAAGCTCCCTTGCCCCGCATGGCCACCCCTCTTTTCCTGCCCTCCCTCTCCACACAAGCAGCAAGGCAGCCTGCTGGGAATGGATACGACCGGAGCCTAGACACTCAACACTGGGGAGCTGCTTAAGCCGGTTGCCGTGTTCCTTGGCACACGCAAAACAGAACCGGAGGAGCAGGAGCTGGGATGAAGTGTTGCAGCATGGATAACGCTCTTCAGTCCTTCCGCAGCGCATTCCGTTCTAGCTGCCAGCAGCTTGTTTCTCCATCCCATCTATCCCAACAGACAACAAGCATCCCATAAGCACTGAACACGCACAGTCCTCACAGGGGAACGTTTGGTCCCCCCAGGCTTTGTCCGCCTCTGCTTTTCCATTTCTGCAAACCCGAGGGTTACCCTGAGCCCTCTGAGAGCTCCCTGCTGTCTGTGCGTAGTGGTGTTTTGGCCACACAAGGCGTGGGGCTCACACCTGCCCGTCAGAACTAGAAGGACGGATGCTGCAGTTGTCAGCAATGAACTTGCCTCTGTGGGTGAGAGTAAGGACACTTCTAAATCCATCATCTCAATTCCACCATGAATTTGTGAAATGCCTCTGGCAGGGCCAGCATCTCATGCACACTTCCCCAGCATCTGATATTCAGAGGTAGATTGCCTTTGGAGGTGGAGGTTCCACTACCCAGTAATAAATCCACTCTGTGATGCGTTTGTTTAATCCCCTGTAGAAACTGATTTAGCCAATGGCCCAAGAAGAAACCTAAAGAAGAAACTATTTTCCCAGCATCTTGAGTGCAGTTCGCTCTTTTGGGATCCACCTCAGATGCTTTCCAGATTTCTGAACTAGAGGCCCTCAACTTGAGGCGAGTGGTACCTGAGGTTTCATTCGATCTGCGTTTTAAGAACACCAGCCTGGTCCATGTAGCTCAGACTAGTAGACCAGAACACAGCGTTTTGCACTGCTTTGAATTTTGAACTGAAGTAATCGGTTCAAAATGTGTACCAAAATGTGGATCGTAGGTTATAGTGCGTACAAAATATGTTTTATAGGATCAAATGTCATGAAAATACCAATTTTTCTTGTTAAAGGCACAGTCCTATGCCACTGGACAGGTGGTGTTCTGAGGCTGGGATGGAGACTCTCGCCTTGGCGTGCCTCCCAAATTCACAGCACATGCGGGGCGTCCCCTCCGAAAACCAACTTTTTGCGCATTTCAAAATGAACAGCTGCGAGTTGATGTTATGTGGAGACAGGATGAAATGAGTTTATGAATAAATGGGTGTGCAACTGATACAGACCAGAAATGAGCCAATCATTCCAACCTAATTTTGGGCAGCCAGTTCTGTAAGCTAAGGATGCATCGCACAAGCAAAAATAAATCCCTCCTTGCAAATCCTAAACTACAGTCAATCCAGTTCCTCTGGGGACCCTGGATAAGTTCTGTGCCGGTTCTGTGCCAAGCTTTCCTCGCAGGACCCTGTCTCCTGAGTCCCTCTTGCAACTGCGCAAAGCTGCATTTTCTCTCTGGGTCACGCTGCCCCCCCCCCCCCCCCCCCCCCCCCCCCCCCCGCTGGCCCCCACCACACCCACATTTTTTCACCCCCCCCCCCCCCCCCCCCCCCCCCGTGTTGACTGCAGAATTGCGTGACTGAACTTCTCATCATTCTGACTTCACACCTCCCTGGGCTTCAGGCGTGCTGCCCGCCATCGAGGGCACGCTCACCTGGCGCTGTCCTTGCTTTCCAGAGAAAGGTCTCACCCCGACTCGGGCTTTGCGGAACAGGCAGCAACTTAGCAAGCCTTCAGCTGCTTTGCTGCCTCCCTCTCTCCCTCCCCAGTTCTCCCTCTGGCTTGCGAAGGTTCCCCCCCCCCCCCCCCCCCCCCC